>NC_142039.1:49651429-49803058 GCF_982192425.1 Myodes glareolus | reverse complement strand
AACACTCCAGAATTCCCACAATGTCTTTTGTGTGGAAGGAGACACAATAAGAAATGAAAATCATAGGAAGCATTGTGAGGCTGATAATCACTGTCCACTGTAAATGGTGGCTTGTCTGTTCTTCCCTGTCCTGCAATTGTTTCTGAATAATCACTCAGAGGCTTAATATTAACTACAAACTGACCTATAGTTCAGGCTTATTATTAACTAGCTCTTACATTTAAATTAACCCATTTCTATTAATCTATGTGTTGGCACATGGCTGTGGCTTTTACTGGTCTGATGGTATATTATTTTTCTTTTGTTCTGCCCTTTCTTATCCAAGCCCTCAGTTTGATTGTTCCACCTAATCCAACCTGCCTGGCTATTGGTTAAACAATTTTTATTATTAACCAATGGGAATAATATATATTGACATTATACAGAAGCATCTCATAGCAGTCCACCCTTTAGATCTCCAATGAGACATGATTCTACCACTCAATACATTCTCCCACTTCAGAGCCTCTCAAAGTCAAGTTCCTCATGGTATCAGCTCAAAGTCAAGAATATCATCTGCCATCTAGTCTCACTGATGATCTTCTTGAGTGTAGTAGGAATGGCAGGCCACTTCCCGCTGCCCGCCTGGCTAGCTTTACCTGAAATAATTACACGGAACCTGTATTCATTTAAACACTGCCTGGCCCATTACCTCCAGCCTCTTATTGACTAACTCTCACATATTGATTCAACCCATTTCTAATAATCTGTATCTCACCACGAGGTCATGGCTTACCGGGAAAGATTCAGCATGTCTGACCTGGTGGCTGGCTGCATGGCGTCTGCCTCATTGCCTTCTTCCCAGCATTCTGTTCTGTCTATTCCACCCACCTATGTTCTGACCTATCAGGCCAAGCAGTTTCTTTATTAATTAACCAATGAAAGCAACACATAGAAAGAAGGCCCACCTACATCACTTGAGGGGAGTTCTTTAGATTTAGTTCTCAGAGTACAGTTTCTCTGGGTTCAAAGACAAGAAAACTAAAGCGGGGAGCTATTCTTCCCCTCCACAGACCCCCGAAAGACAGTGATGGACAGGTTAAGACAGTAAGAGGAGGAAAGGAATCAGAGCAGCTATGCAGTTGAGCATATGTAGTGGGAGGCTCTTGTTTTAGATTCCAGTTTATTCCAGTCCCAGGCCTGAGTCCATAGAACTTGACTCCACCTTCCTGGCTTTGACTTCATTCTCTAAGTCATTCTCACCTGCTTCTAGAAAGGTGAGTATGTGTGTGCAATAGTGCATGTCTCTCAGCCTAGCTCTGCTCTGCAGAACTTTGAGAGTCTAGAGGCCATGTTGTTCTTGAGTTCTATCCCACTGCTTTAGTCTAAGCTGATGATACTTCTGAAGATAAGAATTTCCTAAAAAGTCTATAATTTCCTAAGAATGTTGAGACTGACTCCATTAGATAAAGACTGTACCTGCAAGTCCTTTCAGAGAGGCCCTCTCTATTTTGATTTTTGGTTAACCTCTTGAAGCTCTGCTGTTTGATGGAATGGTTCTCTGAACCATAGTCCTTGTCATTTATAAGGAAGGTTTTAAGAAAGAGTTTTAAGTTCCTGTTTAGGTCATCTTTTTACCAGCATGCCTGGATTTGATCTTTGCTTAAAAGCCCTTTGTCTTTCTTCCTCCCTCCCTTCTTCTTTCCTTCCTTTCTCCTTTCCTCCTTCCCTCCATCCCTTCCTTCATCCTTCCTTCCTTCTTTCCTTCCTTCCTGTCTGCTTTCACTCCTTCCTACCTTTCTACCTTTCTTTCTTTTTTAAGGGAGAAAATGTAGGTGGAGGTTTCTGGCCCATCTGGTTCTGCAGCTGTTCAGTCCCCAAAAAACCCACACAGAGGTCCACACTAATTATAAACTGGTTGGCCTAGTAGCTCAGGCTGCTTATTAACTAACTCTTACATCTTAACCCATAATTCTTGTCTATGTTAGCCACGTGGCTTGGTACCTTTCATCAGTGAAGCATTCTCATCTTGCTTCCTCTGTGACTGGGTGATGACAAAAGATTGAGCCTTTCCTCTTCCCAGAATTCTCCTTTTCTAGTCACTCTGTCTATACTTCCTGCCTGGCTACTGGCCAGTCAGTGTTTTATTAAACCAGTACAATTGACAAATCTTTACAGGGTACAAGACCATTGTCCCACAGTAAGAAAAGGTTTGTTTCAGCTCACAGTTCAAGGGTACAGTCTGTCATGGTAGAGGTTGGTTCTGTAGCATGTAGCTTTCACTACTAGGTGATACCATCGATGATTTTTTTTTTACCCTAGTGGCCTGCAGAGCTCCTCTGGTACTATGAAAGCTAGCCAGCCTAAAGGAAATTACCAGATCAGTTCCAACTAGAATTTTCTTGTTCTGCTGCCAAAGTGCGTTATGTCTTCAGCAATATGGTCTTTCTGTAGTTCTTGGGGCAACCAAGAACAACAGGAATAGCTTTTGTTTTGAGGGCCACTGGGACCTTTCTGATGAATGTGAGAGAAATCCCACTCCTGGAATTGTGATTTCCATTTAATAACCCATGTTTTCTAGGGGATACACTATTTATCCATTCAGGATAACTGTACTCAATCTCCTTCTTAGAAAAACTATATTTTAAAGTTAGCTTACATAGCAGTAGGTTTTCTTACAGCTTAGGTTTGGTTGACCTATTTGCAATCTCTCCTTTCTCTTGTCCCACTGCCTCCACCCCAGCTTAAACCTCTAACCGTGACCCTCTCATTTCGTGGCACATGTGTTCTGCTATTCTCTCATCTTCTCAACCATTTTCCTTTCCCCCTTCATGGGCCATTTCTAACTTCCTGAACTCTATATATACTCCAAACTAAATGCACAATTTTAAATTCAAAACTAGGATCCACATATGCAAGAACATAGGGCATTTGTTTTCCTGGATCTAGGTTACCACAGCACAGCATTTTCTAATTTCATGCATTATCTCCACTTTTTCCCAAGGTCCATTTGCTGGGAATACTCTGTTCCAACCTTTCATTCTGACGTAATATGATGTCATATTTTCATTCTTCCAAAATATGATGTGTTTCTTGAAGACAACAAATAAGAGATTCCTTCTTTTTGATCCAATCTTCTAGTCTGCATCTTTTGATTGGGTAACTATGCCATTACTACTCAGAGTTATTTTTGAAATTTATGTATTGATTTCTGCTATTTTATTGATTTTGTAGTTTTGTGGGTTTTTTTCTCTTCTTCTCTTAGTATTATTCTAGCATGGTTTATTCTTTTCTGGCCTGATAGTTGGATTTATTTTTCTCTTCAGTTAGAAGAGTGTCTGCAAGTATCTTCTGCAGAGATGGCTTAGTGCTCATAAATTCCTTTAGTCTATTTTTATTACTGGAAGTTTTCTCTTTTAATTTTTTCTTCAATTATGACATGCAGCTTTGCTAAGTATAAAATTCTGGGCTGACAACGGTTATCTTTCAGAATGATATATGTCATTCCACACTTTGGGGGTTTTTAATGTTTCAACTGAATAATCTGCCATTGTGGTGAGCTTGTCTTTATTATGACATGTTATTTCTCTTTTGTTGTTTTCAATATATTCCCTCTGTTCTGCATATTTACTGTTTAAATTAGAATATGACAGGGGAGTTTTTCTGTTTTATTTTGTTTTTCTGGTTTTGACTATTTTGTGTCCTTAAAGCCTCCTACGGGATTGGCATATTGTTTCCTAATTCTGGGAAATTTTCAGTCATGAATCTTTTGAAGATGTTTCCTGTGCCTTTAGAATGAGATTCTTCTCCTATCCATATAGTGAGTAAAACTGGTCTTGTAGAGTGTCATGTATGGAGTGCCCACTATACCTTCTTATTAGCTTTTCTTTGTCCTTGTTGGATTGTCCCAGTTCCTCCACCTTCTCCTCCAGCTCAGATACATTGCCCTCTTCTTGAATGTCTGTTGCTTAGATTTTCTAAAGAGTCTAACTTACTGGGTTTATTTCCCAGCTTTCACATTGGTTTGTCTTCAATATTTCTATCTTTGTTGAATGCCTATTTCATACAATCCATCATCTTCCTGGTTTAATTCAAGTGCCTGTATCTTTGTACATGCTAACAATCATTATTTTGAGTTATCTAGGATTTTATCTAACTCATTCTCAGTGGGTGTCATGGTTAAAGTGTTAATAGTCTTTGGAGAATTGTGTGTGCGTATGTGTGTGTGTATGTGTTTTCTTTGTACATGTTTCTTGTGTTACTGCATTGCTATTTACACATCTGCTGTTACTTCTTTGTTTGGTTCATTTTTAAAATCATCCATATTCTTTCAATTGAAGTATTTGCATTGCTCAAGTGGTACTTGGATGTGGTAGCATTTATTATAGTTTAGAAAACAGTTGCTCAGATTAGGAGACCTGGGTGCCTGGTTAAAGCTGTATATTATCCCCTGAGTAGGATATTAATTGGGAGCTCAACCACAGCTGCTTGATGTTATCACCATGCAATTATTTTACTAGCCAATTGACAACAATTGACCCTTTGACTTCAGTAACCATCGCAGTGTAAACAACCAAGGGGTGTTTGGGGTATATTTTGGTCTTAGTTAATATAATGAGGACTGATAAATATTAGTTATTTGATTGGCTTTGAAAAAAGGAAAGTACCTCCATGGTAGATAAAGTAGGAGGGAAAGGGTGACATACTGTTAGGATCCACAGATTTTAGAAAATGTTAAAGCCATGGAAGGTTGTAATTAAGATGTAAAAGGAGGGAGCAAGAGAAAAAAGGAAATCAGGATAAAAGGGGAGAAGATGTGTGACTGAAGTGTAGTAAAAACACCTTATGGTAAAGCAGGTAGAGATACAAACAACAGTCCTAAAGCCTAAATGAGCAATGTTCAAAAAGAAGCAAAATCACGGGACATATATGCAAAAGTAGAATCAAACAGTAGAAAAGGTTAGAAATATGGAGCACTTAAGAAGGAATTGCTGGCACAGCTGTGCTCAATCAGAAGGGGAAGTTCTTCAATCGCTCCGCTTCTAGTAGGTTCTTCAGGGTGCAGTGGAAACCACTGTTCTCTGCCACTTGGTGTTCTCAGGGCTCCAGCCTGTGCAGAGACAGAGGTCCCATCTCCTTTCCTGGCAGTTGCCTGGGCTTCTATACACCAGTGTTCTTAGTCCTGCAGATCTGGTGTTGATGAAATGCAACACTCCTCTTGTAGCTTCTTCTGCTGTTTCCTGGGCAGCTTTATTCTGCATGTCAGAGCAGGCAGATGTGGAAAGGGCACCCACCTGGGCTCCAGTCTCAGCATTACCACTTGCTTCCTGGCAGAGAGACCCCCTCGGGCTTAATAAATTGGTTCACAGATCATGTCTCTTGCGTAAGACCCTAAGATCGACCTTACCGTGTATGATCATTGTTGTTCTCTTTCAGTGAGTTTCAGTGATGAGGCTTCTAGTCTGCTGTCTTGCCCTGAAGTCTTCTGTGTCAGTATTTTAAATATCAAGGAGATCCCTTTTCCTAGATGTTAGCATCATTTGATATCTGCAGCTGGAATTACTGAAATTTTCACTCTTGTGTTGTTTATTGTAAGAGGCAAGAAGAAATCGGGAGTACTGTCTGTGTTCCCTGAAAATCGCAGCTAGGTCATGGAGTTCAGAAATCCCCCATTATTGCAGAGACAGCCTGTTTCTGAACTTCCAAACAGCACTCAGCACATTGTCTGTCTCCAGTTTCGAAGGGAATTTGCTTCACTGTCCTTAACATGCTCACAGCCTTCTCAAACATTGTTAGGATTTCATGAAACACTGTTTTAGGTCCTCCCAGTTCTGAATATCCTCCTCAAAGTCTTTCCAGCTTTGTCACATGACTCTAGTACCAAGGACTCTGGGGTTTGTCATGACTCAGCTTGCATGGTACTCGGCTGAGCACAGTACCGACTACCCGGCACGACGTTCTACTGAGCACAATTCCATGGGTGCTGTACTCTACCTCACACTGTCGACACTAGCGCAGTAGGCTTCTGTGTAATTCTGAAGTTGATGCATCTTCTCTTTCTTCAAATAATTGTTTATGAACTTTAAGAAAAAAAACCAAGTTGGTCTTGTCTACTTGATGAACATCTAAATCACCATTTTCCCACTCCTGGAACAGTCCTACTTATAACCATGACAACCTCTCTGTGCAGTAGGGACCATTTTGTTTTTTAACTGGTTTGATTTTTTTTTCCTTTCTACCTGTCCTCAATACTTGCGATCTTTGCATACAGACATTGAGGTCTTACTTTTGGCATACTGATTCTTTTCTCCAGTTCTAAGCAGAGATAATCCCTGAGCACATATGTCCTTATTTGGCTGGATTTTGATGAAGAACAGTTCAACACTACTATAAGACTTGCTGAACAAAGTTTCAAAATTATTTGAAATCACATTTTTTTGTGTGCTTTAGACTCCCACTTTGTTTCCTTTCTTTGTTTCATCCAGCAACTGATGGCAAAAATAGAAACCATTATATAATTAACTTTTCTTAAGTAAGAATTATGGTCTGTATCATAATTTTAAATATTTTTGTTATACATATGCTTAAATATATCAATTTGAAAGAAAATAACCCAACAAGGATATTCATAATTCTTGCTAATTAATGTCTGAACTTTTCCCCTTCAATTATTTCCCACACCTGTTCACTGTAAATTTCCTCACCCATTTTAATATCATATTAGAGTTGCTCAGAACTTGGATGCACACCTGAATTTTTTCTGAATTTTAATTATTTTCAAATTAATTTTTACTATTCTGGATAATTTCGAAATTACCCACATGTTTAATAAAATTGAACTTTATATTTCAAAATTAATATTTCTCTAAGTTTTCAAAAGATAACATATGGTCTGCTTTTATGAATGCATTTCAAAAGCTTGTTTAAGACGCCTTTCACCCAGAGCCTTCTTATTCGTCCCGAATCTTATCATTCAGTAATTAACTCAGCAGCCAATCTCTTGTGCAATAGCTCACAGATTTCCATAGTGAAATGCATATTCATATTCACGCCAACCCCACCTCTGCCAAGTCTACACCAGCGGGTTCCAGCGTGGGTCGCCGCTTTCTTGTGCTGGTTTTCAGTTTCCTTCTGCCTCACTCAGTGGTCTCTCGCTGCAGTGAATGCTGTTTTGCAGACTTGACTAACATCCACCTGGATCTCAGAGCATCGCCTGCTGCTTGGTTGAAGCCCTTGACACCACTGAGACCTTGGTCATGTCACGAGGAGGAGCAGAATACATAATGGCCAGATTCTTCCCTCCCCAGGCTTTGATCCTGTGGGTCCAATCTGAAAACAGATAAGAGAGCACTGGGTTCATATTGGCAGACCGAGGTTTCCCCCTACTCACAGTAAACGGTGTTTATTCTGTATGTAGTAATTTGTAAGACATAATAACCAGCTATTTTCCTCTGTTACTGGTAGTTATTCGGTATGATAGTACAGACAGCTAGGAGGGTATAAGTTAAACAGATTCATGTGGTGTATGCACTGCTTCACTTTAAAAGTAATCACTTCACTTGACATATTCTTCTACACACAAGTACACACATTCCCGGAGTTTGACTAGATGGTCCACTGTAACAGCCCGTGGTAGGAAAATGACATTAGCATAAAATGGGACTTCACTTGACTGATATAAATCTGACCGAAAGAACCAAACTCCTAAGCCAGTTCTCCGCCATTCTAACTTCCTTTTACTGCAAAGCAGATGGAATAATTATATTGGATACCATGGCCATATGAAGTAGCCGGGTAGTTACTGAAGACACACTCACTTTGAAACATGCCTCAAGCATATACATTTGAAAGACTGTGGTCCTCCAATGCCATCCTCTGTATCCAGGGTACATTCACAGCTGTTTTCTTTGCCTGGATTATGTTAGAAATGACTCTAGGAATTTTCCTTCATCTCACATTGTCAAGGGAATGTGAAATCAGATGAGCCCTGCATGCATTAAGGTCAGTGTGGGCCATGTCCTGCTGTGGGCCATGGCCTACTGGGAGTCTTTTGAGCATCTTGATACTTTCCATAAAATTTGATGACTTTCAGTCACTCCTAAGGTGCTATTTTTACTCCTCGCTCTCGTCCATCTGCAGATCCCACTGGACAGGTTGATTCCATCCCACAGATAATCGAGGCTTTGCCCTTTTCTGTATTCACTTTCGTCTCTGTCTTGCAGACTGTACAATCCCATTTGATCTATTTCATGGATCATTGATACTTTATCCTGCTAATCCAAGTCAATGTTGGAATTCCTCTGGTGAAATTTTTACTTCTGTTATTTTACTTGCTCAGCTATAGAATCCCTAAGCAAATTAAGTTCTGTTGATATTGTCTCTTTGCTAATATATCCCCTTCATACTTAACTTTGTTGGGCATTATTTTCTTTGAAAATATTTGAAGTACCTATTTAAAAGACTTCCTATAACTGGGCACACCTTTAATCCCAGCACTCGGGAGGCAGAGGCGGGCAGATCTCTGTGAGTTTGAGCCCAGCCTGGTCTACAATAGCGAGTTCCAGGACAGGCTCCAAAGTTACAGGGAAACCCTGTTTCAAAACAAAAAAATATAAATAAATAAATAAATAATAATAAAAAGCCTTTTTCTGCCTGCCATGGCAGTGCAGGGCCATAATGGCAGCCCTTGGAAGGTAGAGGCAGGTGGATTGCTGCAGGTTGAATACTGGACTACACAATGACTTTTAGGTAAGCTGGGCTACATAGCAAGATCTTGTTTTCACAAAAGGTCCTCGTCTTAAGTCTCAAAATCAGACCCATTGGGTAGTCTTGGACAGTGTCGGCTGAGCATGTGTCTAATGGACAGCGTTCTCTATCCTTTGTGTGAGCCACACTTGCTGTTTCATCCAGAGGCTCATAGATTTTGTTTTCATGAAAATTGGACCTTTAAGGTAATAAAATGTGCCGACTCTAAAAATCAGAGTCCTCCCTCCCCAGGCCCTGCTGTGACTTCTGCGAAAATAACATCGTCTAATCATTTTAAGCTAATTCTGTATAGTTTGCATTCCCTGCCTCTTGCGCCCTCTTAAGTCTCTGCTCAGCCACCTTAATTGGCGGTCAAAGCAAAGATTTGAGGCAGGTATGTTCAAAGAATAGCTGGTGATGAATTTTAAAAATAGTGATAGATAATCAATTAATTTTTAGGCACGTTTACTTTTTTACTAGAGCTTCCTCTGGATTGGGCCACATCTTAAACATGCAACAGTAGTTTAGAACTCTGCCTTAATTTTCATTTCCCGTTTTCATAAAGCTCAAAGCCAGAGGTGAGCGGTTGTCTTTCTTGTATATTTTCTGATGATGGAGACAGCCGGCATATGAGCACAGTATATGTCAGTACTTTCCAGAAACCCATTTAAACATCTGATCCTCCAGATTTTTTCTTCCGGTCTTTGGACAGTCTCTTATTTTGCTCCATCTGGCAACCTCACCTCAGGCAAACAATTGTCACTGGTTGTTATCTGCAGACGACTGGGGCACAGAACTCTGCGCACCGGCCCTTCCTCCAGTGGGCTACCTGCTGGGCTTAAACCATAGCGATCTCTGCACATGGGAATTCCCCCCAAAACAGCTGGTTAGATGCTATTGTGACAGTGCCCTCAGGATGTATGCACCCTGTCTGGAACCTGCTGGGCTGCAGGATTTCAAGACCACTGTACGAGTTTCTTCTATCATTGCTGTTATGGGCTCCTGACAAGAAGAAAACTTTCACGGTAGAGGTACAGTCCACCATGGCAGGGAATTCACAGCGGCAAGAGCTTGAGGCAGCTGATCATACTGTATCTGCAGTCAAGAAACAGAGTGATGCAGGCAGGATACATATGACCATCCTCAAGCAGCACCTTTGCAAACAACACTACAACCATGTTGACTCCTCCCTGTCTCTGGTCCTTTGGGGGCAGATTAGTGTCACTGAGCTTTAGGCCCTGCTATCCATGTTTAAGTGAAGCCTCAATGTATCCACTCAGAGAAGCAGGCTGGCCCAATGAGAAACAAGTTAAGGAACACTGAGCATGTTTACTTGTGTGGAAAGTCTTCTGGTATCCAAAATTCATAGTTATCACAACTACCTGAGCTCATACCTTGTGCCTGACACTGCACCAAGATCATTATCTCATTCAGTCTTCACAGTGATTCTATCACAGACACTCTTAGGTTTCTGCCATAAACCTGTGGGTCATGACCCCTTTGACAAACCTCCTTCTCCAAAAATATTGACATTGCAATTCATGACAGTAGCAAAATTACAGTAACAAAGCAGCAACAAAACTGATTTAATGGTTGGGAGTCACCAAATCATGAGGAACTCTATTAAAGGGTCGCAGCGCTAGAAAGGTTGAAAACTGCTAAAAACCGTTTTTGTTTTTCAGCTAGGGGAGCCAAGTCTTTTATAGCTAGGAAACACAAAAGCCATTTGGTAGGAAGTGGTCAAATTGAAGTTCACCTTCTGGGCTTTCCAAACTACATTCTACCACACAGTTGCCAGAGCTAATCCACGGGCGTATGATAAACCTTAGCATGTGGGGCTGATCTGGAGAGGAGAGAGTCAGGAAAGCATCCATCTGATCGAGTTTAAACAACTTTCCAGTGCGAAAAAATCTTTCAGGGGCTCCTGAGACCATGGTCCTCTGACATGTGATGCAGCAGCCTGCCGCCATGGCTACCAAGGCAGCCAGCACCGGTGTGATTCTTCCTGATGTGTTAACTGGTAACAGACTTCTGTTCTCTGCAGATGCACACACACCCCTCCCCACACAGTGTGTCACCCCGGAAGGTGAGGTTCACATGCATTCATGTGTGAAATATCACAGACCAGCAATGCAGGCTAAGGACAGAAATTGTTCTCTCTCTCTCTCTCTCTCTCTCTCTCTCTCTCTCTCTCTCTCTCTCACACACACACACACACACACACACACACATACACACACACACACATACACACACATACATACACACACACACACATTCACACACACAAGGTTTCCTGCGTTCTGTAGGCTTGCCCTTGTTATAGAAGGCCATGATTCTAACCAGAAAGACAAGGATATATATTTGGAAGAGTAAGTCAATACCTTTCTCAAGTCTGTCCCATATTTACCTGATGGCTACTGGTTGTGAACACATTTGTGAGCTTACTGTGGAAGATGCTTTGTGTCCATTTGTCTGGTGTAAAGTCCATCTGTTCCATTACTTCTATTCTTTGACTCCTAGTCCAAGTTTCTGTGTGTCAGCCAGTCTGGAGCTATGTAGATTAGGACACGCTTTTTGTTGAATAACAGGTCCTCTTGAAAGAAGACTGGCCTGGAACTTAGCCACAGTGCTCGGGTAAGTTCTGAGAACTTCGAGACAGATAAACACCACCACTGAGAAAGGGTTTTGTCATGAAGAGCCTATTTGCTAACTCCTGCTTCTCACCCCACTGACCCTCCAGAACCTGCCTGGGGTTTTGAGTCTCGTCTGCTGGGAGGAGTTGGCAAGAGTGTGTTCCCGGTTGTAAGCTTCTTAAAGAATGAGACCTTGACTCCCAGCTCCAGCTGGAGTGATCTCCCCTGAACAGGCAGGGCACATTCAACTGATATTTTGAAACATGGCAGAAATAGGATGGGCTCTGCCAAAAATTTAAAGAACATGGACTCCCCCTCTGGCCTTCTGGCAAGTGTCTGGTCACCTTTGAAGCTCTGGTTGCATTCCAGTGTCTTGTGAACAACTCCAGGATAAGACTAGAGTATCCTATTGTCCCAAATGCAGCTCGCCTTCCATGTATTTCTGGAGCTTTCACTGTAGGCACAAGGCACAGGGACAGGAAGTGTGCTCTGGAGAACCTGGCCCAGGTTAAAGTTATGCCTCTGGGTGGTCTAAAGACCCTCCACCAATGGGAGTTAGAAGCCAGTGGGAAATGCCAAGTCCCTTGTCCTTTGGAGACAAGTGTTGCCATTGTTTGGATATGGAATGACTCTCAAAGACCTGTGTTAGAGGCTGGACTACCAATTCAGTGTCATTGTGAGGGGTTGGAACCTTAAAGGACGGGTCCAGTGGGATCATTGAAAGTGTGCCCTTGAAGGGACTACTGAGACCCAACCCCTTCTCTTTTTCATTTTTCTTCCCATCTGCCATGAGGTGAGAATCATTGCTCTGCCATGTGCTCCCTCTGAGATATGCCTATTCCCCACAGCCCAAGAGTAACTGGGTCAATTGGCCATAGATTGACATTCCAAAACTGTGAGCCACACTCTGCTTTCTTCACAAGGTCGTTATTTCCGGCATCCCTCCCATGAATGGACACCGTCTCTGACGCACGTTCTTCACCACTCCTCAGCGGGTCACCTGAGGGCCAGGTCAGTTGCCCACTGCAGCCCAGCCACAGTCCCTGCTGACTTTTCTTACCGTTGTCTCAGGTCCTCGCCTTGCTTTCTGGAATTGCTTTTCCAGAAAATCACCTGCATTGGATGCACATTCCAGACTCTGCTCTTAAAACAGCTCAAGCTCAAACCAACACCGACTGGATGCCCTTGACGCCCGTCTACCATACAAACTGCCAGCTCATCCTCTACCCTGCACACAGGAGAAGAAAAGATGCTTGCTTCTTTGAACACCAACCAACCCAGCTATTTAGCTTTACTGTGACTGCAGGTTGAATGCTGCTTCTCCATTGTTCCCAGCCACGGAAGTCCCAGGATCTAAGACCTCCTCTGGAATTTCTGTGTGCAGGATTCATTCTCTCTTATGCAAGGCTGCAGTCAACCAAATCGATGGCTAGGGCTCCCCAAGAAAGGCATTCATAAACTTGTCATCAGCCTCTGCTCCTCAAGCTATGTCCCAAACAGCAGCTTCACTGCTCCAGTTTGGTTCTTTTGGAAACAGAAACTGTGACTCAGTTATTCCCCTCACCTAGGAAACTTTCTCTAAAGGCCCCACCGAACCCCACTCCTAACTGCCATCAAGTGCCACGGTGCTCAGACTGCTCACTTACCAGTCAATGATTCAATTGACCCACTTCCGGTTGAATCTGTCTGATAGGGCCAGGAACAGTGGCATTTGAGTCTGTGTGGAGCTGTGATTCATTTCTTCGAAGAAATCACCTATGTGTGGACTGCTATGTAGCATGAATATTAAAAACATCCAGAGACAAATATTGGGGTTTAACCTGAAGATCAGAAAGACAAGGCAGCCAAGCCACTGGAGAGCTCTTACCTCTAAGAAATCTTCAGACTGAAAGAGAGCGAGTTCCTGTGTCATCCCACCTTATATTCATCTCTGGTGTTTGTATTAAAGGTGTGTGCCACCACTGCCCGGCCTGTGCAGCTGACTAGTGTGGCTGCTTTGCACGAACCTTTAGGCAAGCTTTATTTATTAGAATACAAATGAAATATTATCTCACTACTGGGTCGTATTTCAGTGTATTTGCCCATTACCATGAGGTTTTACAAAGAGTTAGGACCATTTCACTTTCCTGTCAGTAGACTGTAGACGTTCCCATCGCCCCTCAAAGCCACAGCCATGTGACGAGAGGCTGACTTCGTGTGCTTTACGGTTATATTTCTCTGATGCGTGGTACAGTGAGCAGCTTTTCATGTGATTATTGTTTAGCCTAAACCACTGCTAAGCAACTCTCCTAAAATACTCTTAAGGGATGCATCTAGCCCTAGGGTGGATCTAATTATCCCTAACTTGTAGATAAAGATCTGAGCTCCTTTGGAGTGGTTAAATGACTGAACCGCATTGCGTTTTGCAGAACTGGGGTTAAGACAGTACATTGTCCCCACGTTCCTAAAGGGCATCTCAGATAGGGAATACCAGTGACCTCAGACAGGCTAGTGGCAGAGTCTGACCTGTCTACTTTGTCATCATTTGACATTAACTGTCTGACATTGCCCCTCCAATCAGCCAAGTCCTTGCTGTTGCTACCAGCTGTAACAGATGGTGTTGTCATCGTCTGTTAGCAAGCCTGACAGTTGCTTTGCTGGGAAGCATTCCCCCTCTACCGATGTGGTCCACTTGGGGTTTGTAGGAAGGAAGCCTCTCATTTGTGGCCTGAACCTAGAGCACATGCAAAGGGCCCCATGTAGCTCTGCTCTCCGGCTCCAAACTGTTGACGCCGCAGATGCTTTCTGCCCAATTGAGATGTTCTTTTAACTAAAGGTTTAGACTCCTGTGGGTGTAAAAGTCTGCTCGAACTGTTAGCAGAGATGGAAGAGGGGACCTTAGGGGAACCAGAATCCCGCGGGAGGTAGCGAGAAGGTAGGAAGGCACATGAGAGGCAAATGAGGTGATATGAAATCAAATACAGACGCTACTGGGCTTCCCAGGAAACAGTTCTCAGGAGGCAAAGGTCAGTGCAAGCCCTGCCTAGAGTATAGAACTAGAGTATAGAAGGGAGGATCTGTGGACTGCCTAGTCTTTCAAATAGTAAAGCGAGACCTCACCTTCTGGGACCTTAATGGAGGTGGAGACTCAGAAACAATGGTCTGATAGAAGAGAGAGGCTGCTACTCTCGTTGTGTGTGTATGACTATGGGTGCACACGTATGAATGAACACATCCATGTGTGTACATACACAGGGCATACATGCATATGTACATGCATGTGTTTATACTCACGTCATGAGCATGTAGAACATGCTGTGTGCAAAGGCACCGTGTGTATGCATGCGTGCATGTGTGTGTGTGTGTTGAGATGTGTGTGTATTGTGGATATATAAGTGATGTTGGGGGTTCGTGTGTTGAGTGTAAGGAAGAGGTATCAGTGGGAAGATTCCCGCAAAGGCATCTCTCTTGTTCTTATTGGACCTTTACTTGTTGGGACAAGTTAACTGTCTTCAAGTCCAGAGTGTTTGGAATGAGGACAGCAAAAGGGCACTCTAAGGCACCATGTCTGAGAAATAAGCCTTTGTGTGAGGAGGGGTGCACAGGGCTCCCCTTCGTTTGGGCCTTCACACCTAGATTAATTATTTTTGTGCTTTTCTGTAGGACTCCCATCTCACTCAGAGACCAACACCCATTGCCACAGCCACAAACATTGGCTCTTCCTCTTCCTCCTCCTTTTGAAAGGTTTTCATTTGTAAATCATTGATCTTTTATTTTTGTATGTATATGACTGTGTGAGTGTGTGTGCCCCATGAGCTTGCAGGATCCCATGGCCAGAGGAGGGCACTGCATCTCCTGGAACTGGAATTAGACAGTTGTAAGTTGTCATGTGGGCTCTGGGAATGGAACCTCAGTCCTCTGGAAGAGCAGCCAGTGGTCTTAAGCCCCCAGTCATCTCTCCCACCTCTCCGTCATCTTTGAAGTACCAGTTGCTGTACAAAATGGTCAGAGTCTGAGGTGCCCGGATTGCCAATCAGGTCAATCTGATCCTGACAGCTTGTGTGCTATATGGACATGCATTGCAACAACACATTGGCTGGACCCAGTGGCTCAGACTTGAAATCACAGCTACAAGGGAGATGGATGAGGTAGGAGGATGCCAAGTTCAAGGTCTACCTGGGCTTTACATGAATTCAAGAAACTGAATGAGATCCTGTCTAGAAACAATAAAAATACAAAAAGGATCTGGGGATACAGCTCAGAGGGAGGGAAGAAGTTTTCCTAGTATTGAGACGCCCTGGGTGCTGGGAAAAAGGAAAGAACTAGAAAGACCACATCATATTCGACCCTGTATTAGTGTAGCTATGTGCCAGTTAAAAAAAAAAAGTAACTAAAACTAAGATGACCTTTTGTTCACAGTATGCCTAATTAGAGCAGCCCCGAGTCCTGGGTGCCACCACCTGTAAAGCAGCCCCCTCCACAACCCACGGCACCACCCACGGCTGGGCCAGCCAGTTTTAGCACAGCACCCTTGCTGCATGGAACTGAGCCATGTTGGGTGCAACCTGCTACACAGTTTTGGGAATCTGTCTGGGCCATTTTCCCATGTAGCCAAGGCTGAAGACAACTGGTAGAGACAGAAGGTCCTGGCCCACAGAATCTGGGGAAATGCCACCAACAGTAAGATGACAAGGTGGGTTTCTGCCAGGAAGTCTCACTGTTCCTCAGGTGTTTGGATAGCTCCATTGTCCCAAGTAACATGACAAGCATGGCTGGGTCTCCCCGGTCCCCCAGCATGGGAAATGCTCACATACATCTTTGATACTTACAACCCTTTGGGTAAGTGAAGAGTGGACGTCGACTTTTCATTAGGAAACCGGAAGGAAGATGAATATTGGGATGTGAAGACGAAGTAGTCACTTCAGACCTGTTTTAAACATTCCAGGGCCCAACAGGCAGAGATGGCCCATTTCCATGGGAAAGTCTGCCCGTCTTCCAGCCGCAGCAGTAGTCTGGGGTTTGCGTTCTCTGGTACATACAATAAAAGCACTTGAGATGCAAGGAAAATCCGGTGATAAAGTGCTGGTTTGGTCATTTAGTGGTGTCGCAGTCACCCACTCGCACACAAACTGCCTGTGAGAGCCATCATCAGCCATAAACAGGCTATATTTAGATGACTTCCCATTCTGTCTCCTTCCCAGACCTGGCCAGGGCTATGGTGGCTTCCCACTCAGTCATTTTTGTCCTTTGGGTCTTGTTCCCTCATAATCCAGGGTTTCTCACTTTTCCCAGGCTCCATGGAAACCACCGTGTGGTTGAACATCAGCCTAGAGCCCCACCCAATCGGTACGGCTACCCAGACAATGGGCAGCTCCGGCCACAAAGAGGGTGAATTTATGATGTTGGGGCTGTGTGGTCCAGCCTGGCTGCAGCTCACCCTCCAGATGCCACCCAGGCACTAGGTCACAAGGACTCTGAGGTTCCCCAAAGTCTGAGTGTCCTGCTTCCAACTCCCAGCCTACTTTTAGGTGGTGATGTCTGGGGTGCAGCAGCAGACAGGATCAGGGGCAATGAGGGATTCCGGAGGAAGCTGAGACTCATACTGAGCTGACTTTCAGTAGGTCGCGGCTAACTATATTCAACTGCATCGCTTTCTGTTCTGAGGCACCACAACGAGAATTTGCCTTTTTTGGAAAGCTCCCAGGTGTATGTGACTGTCACATCAGTCAGGATCAGGCAGCTAAACCACATCAAGATAGCTGTGATCAAAAAACGAGAAAATCTCCTTCAGCCAAGGGCAGGAGTCAGCTGTGAGAAACAGCATGACAATTCTGCTTGGGGAAATAGATACAGAATCCAATGTAGGGACTTGAACAGAAGTCTGCGTTGATTTCCATGACAGTGTTATTTACGGTAGCTCAAAGGGAGAAAGCAACCAACGTCCGCTGACAGGCGGATGGAAGAGCAAATGCAAGGCATCTGTGAAGCAGATGCCAATCAGCCTCAAACAGGAAAGAAACTGTGACACGTCCTATTTGGATGGGGTTGATCACTTCATGCTACACGAAAGCACACCAGTTGAGAAAGGGCAAGTACCGTGATTCCACTTCAGTGGGGGAACTCAGGGTGTTAAATTCATGAGAACTGAACAGAGAATCCTGGATGCCGAGGGCTGTGAGTTAGTGTTTAGCAGCTGCGGTTTTGGTCTGAGAAGATGAAAAGAACCCAGGGGCTAGATGGTGGTGTTGGCTGCACACGTGCGAACGTTCTTTTGGACAGTAACTGCCTCTATAAATGGTATGATGGACAACGTTATATTTGATACATTTTCCTACCATTACAAAAATGATGTCTTAAAACCAGTGGACACTAGCTTCCATGATAGAGAAACCACCCTTCCCCCGCCATTTTACCTTGCCAGGCCCACGGTGGGGAAGGGCTGAGGTTTCTGAGCCTGGTGCGGCATGCACATACATTCCTCGTTTTGTTCATTTAGGTTTTCCTTTCCTGGATTGTGTTATTTATTGCTTCATCCCAAAACATCTCTCATCTGGGTCTGGAGAGATCTCAGAGGTTAAGAGCACTTCTGCTGCTCTTGCAGAGGACCCTTGTTCAGTCCCCAGTATCCACACTGTACCTCAACTGTTTGTAACTCCAGCTCCAGGGGATCTGATACCTTCTTCTGGTCTCCCTAGGTGAGGGGGCACACATGTGGTATACAGCCATACATGTAGACAAAACCCATGGACACACAAAACACAAATAAATAAATCTTAAAAAAATTAATCAGCAACGAAACAATACTTGTTTTGAAGACGAATACTTCTATTTATCCGGCAATTATATCACACACACACACACACACACACACACACACACACACATACAAATGCACAGCCATAATGAAGTTTTTATTTCTTTGTTTTGTTTTGAGCCAGGCTTCCTGTAGCCCACCCAGACTGGCTCACACTCTCTGTGTAGCAGTGACCTTGAACTCCGGATCCCCAGGCTTCCATCTCAGGTTACTGATGTGACAGGCCTTGGTCGCTGCCCCCAGCTTTGGAGTCCTGTCACTTCTACACAGTGTTTTTCTACTTTGCTCGAGCTGGCCTTCACAAAGCACTTCCTTTGGAGGGAACTCCAAGGGCTCTTTAAAGAACCCATCTTTCCCACACAAGAGTGTGACAGGGTGACAATCAGGAACCTTTTAGTTTCTGAAAGAACAGAGAGCTAAGTATCCAAGATTGTACTGCTTGGAGTGAAAAACGCCAAAAGGAATTTGCTGTTCTGGACGCTAGTCCTCCACCCAACTCCCAAGCACACTGCAGGTTTCTTCCCACTCTAGGCCAGAGGAGTTTACACTGAGCCACTGGAACTTTAAAGGGCCAACCTGGGAAAGAGGCGTCACCACAAGGACACATCCGGCTACCAATGACTATTCTTACTGGACCTAGAGGGAAGTACTGAAGCCAGGGTTTTGGTTCATGGAGAACCTAGATTGTAAGTTTATAGACTACACTATGTGAAAACTAAACATAAAAATGAACAATAATGAAATGTGGTATTTTTGCCCAATGCAAAAAAAAAAAAAAGTAACAAACTGTTACACTCCAAAACAATGTAATCTTTACGTGGGGTTTTCTCCTTTGTGTCTTCGTGACCTCAGATCTTCATGGGAGAATTCTTCACATTGCTTAGTTATGATTTCTTTGGAATTAGGGGGGAAATTTAGTACAGAGACCCCGAGGTGCAGCCTGCACGCTACGGGCGTCTTCCTCAAATGAACCACCAGAGGGCAGTGTTGTCATTCACTAGCACTCTGCCCCCGCCCCCGTGGGGGCTCATGAGCTCTTTCCAGGTTCTAATGCTTACAGTATTTTGTGTTATTATTTTTTGATTTATAAAGCGCTGTTCCTCAGCAGATGCCTCCTCCTTTCCCTGTGCCCAGTTTCAGAGAACCTTGCAGAAGCAATCAGGAATAAAAAGTACAAGCCCCTCAAAGCACAAGGTAGTGGTCAGATAGGAGTGTTCAAGCGGCTGTATGCCAAACAAACAAACAGGTAGAGGGGATAATGAAAGTGAAGAGCCTGATCAAAACAGCACAGTGGTAAGAGTCCAGAGATAACAGGAGACGGTAGAGTTGGCAGGGTGCTATGCCCAGCCAGGATCAGGGCCCCTCGAAAGCTATTTGCCCCAAGTCTCCCAGCTCCACAACCAGGAGCAATTAGGAGCTACAATTCATTTTCGACAGTTCTCATAACCCTCCACCAAAGTGGGTGTTTGTTAGCGTCATTGTTTTCCAGATGAAAAGCAAAACAAAACCGTAGGTCAGATGTTCAAGGCTATACAGCCAAACAAGACAAACGCAGGAGCCGGGACACACACTCCCACTGTCTCCAAAACACCAGTTTCTGGCAAGTGTTTTGGAGGCTTCCTGAGCAAGGCTGGGTGACTGAGCACCCAAGGGTAAGCCACAAGAAGGATGTTCACCTTTTTCTTGTGACAGTTCTTTCCAGCTGGGAGAAGGAGCGAGGTCTAGCATCTAGTGCTGGCCTTGTCTGTACTTCTTGCTGTCTCAGCCCGAAGGGGGGGCAGGTGGCCTGGTTGGCCCTGGTCTAAAGTGATCCGAGTTCCAAGCTGCTCTTGTTCTTCCTTCTCTGCACAAGAAGCAGGGGGAAGTGAGAGAAGTCACAGCCCCGAGGGGCAAGGAGAAGACCTCATCTGAGAAGACATCTACAGACCAGTCAGAACAGGCCTCAGAGGATGACATAGGCCATTGTCAGGCAGGACCAGCAGTTGGTATCTAAACTGGGCTAGCGAAAGGGGCAAGTTTGCTTTGCGCTGTGGGAGAGAAAACCCTCCATGTGAGCCATGTAAAATAGCTTCTTTTATTATTTAAATAAAACCAGTATTTTGCAGTGGGTTGAGAAATCTCTATTACGAAATTGTAAGACGTGGTGGGAAAAGTCACTGGGAAAGGTTGATGGCGCAGTAAGACTTGACTGGGTCCCTGTGGTGGGATGATACAAGGAACAGCTGAGGAAACTGGGTGTCAGTGCACCCCTCCATTCCACTGGGGTTTGGGTACGGTCGACACCCCACGGGGGCTCCCCAGTCCCCTCGGGAATGTAATCGAAAGACAGGAAAGCCAGCCAAGGGGATTTGTCACCAGCTCACCTGTCAGCTTTCTAAAAATTGGATCCCGAAGAATGGAAGGTGGGGGCGTGGCCGGGAAAATAAAGAACAAAGGAAGGCGCCGTGGGTAGAGAGCTCAGCCTTGTGTGTGGCTGAGCTGGCGTTTCCATGGTGGGCCCAGGTTTCGGTTGTGTAACCACCAGTCAACTGTCATCCCTCAACAATGAGGGCTCGCTAGCCTATTTTTGTCCAACACATTTGTGGACTCCATTCAAAAGCTCTCCGGTGCCAAGTTAGAACGAAGACAGGTTTGAGTCACAGCCACCTGGCTCTGCCCTTGGTGGGTGGCACGGGCAGGGCAAGCAAGGTAGCCTGGCGTGGCATGTGGGGGTATGTGCTTGTGACTTGGGCTGGCTTCCATACTAAAAGCTGGATGTGTGGAAAGAACATTCTCTGTCAGTGCCCATAGGCCCCCCTGCCACCCTTGCAACCCATGTCAGAGAGTTCGGAGATGGCACCAAACTCGTCAGCTCCGATTCTCCTGGGGTTTTCTACCCCGAGAGAAGCACATCTACGAGTCTCTCTGAGCTCTTGGAGGGCTTAAAACAATTTGTTTAAAGCCTTCACCACTTAACTTTCTGAGCCTGCTTCTGGATGTCTGGCATATAAATGATTGACTTTCTGTTTCAGATAACCCAAGGAGATAAAAAAAAAGACCTATTACATCCATTCTTCAGATGTAGAAACTGAGGTCCTCGATAGCTGAATCATTCACGCAGGTCACGGCTATGGGGGCTAGGTTTGAAATCTGAAGTCAAGTTTCTGATTCGGAACCTTTCCTTCCTTCCCCCTTTCCCATGTTTTCTTCTCATTACAAACACTTCATAGATTTGGTAAAATAAGGTGAAAATTCAACCCAAACGCCACCCTCTGTGGATAATCAGGGATGAAGAATGAGTTTGTACATGCGGGTAATCCCAGGAAAGCTGAGGCAGAAGACCGTGAGCTCAAAGACAGCGTTGGCCTCAAAATAAACAAAGAGATGATAGATAGATAGAAAAATAGATAGATAGATAGATAGATAGATAGATAGATAGATAGATAGATAGATAGATGAGAAAGAAAAATGTAAGAGAAGAAAAGAAAGGCCAGGGCAAGGCTTCATCACTTACAGTGAACAAGGGCACACTGCCATGCTGAAATGTCCCTTCCTCTTTCTGAAGTGTCAGTAAACAAACAAACCCACAGGCATCGGAGGGCAGAGTGAGTGGCTTTACAGTACTTGGCATCCAGAGCCTCAGTGAAAGTGACTTTGTTTTTATTATTGAGCAAAAATGTGTTGTGCTATGTTTCTGAGTCAGAGGAGAGACACAGACTTGCACTTGGCTGCGGCATATTTGTGAGGTCCCCGTGGAAGAGGCTAGGATTTGATGTTAATGCACATTGGCTAATGGCTTAATAACCCCAAGGAGAACTGACAGAGCCCTGATAATAGAAGAAGAATTTGGGTTGCAGGATCTGAGAATTCTGATGTCCAGGGAGGTCAGTAGATTAAAGATGAGGTTGTTGCTTCCAGGCATTGCGTGCATCAGGAAAGAGGGTTTGCTGCAGAGCAAACACATCCCAGCATCGCAGTTACACAATAACAGGGTCCTGGCTGTGTGTGGTGCATGCACAGCTACACTTCCTGTAGCTGGGAAGGTGAGGGAGACAGAAGAAGGATTAGGAGTTCAGCTTCAACTGTGTAGCAAGTTCAAGGCCAGTCTAGGCTGCAGGAGACTCTGTCTCCAAAAGCCAAAATAAATAAATAAAAATGTAGAAGAATTCTTCTTGGTCATTAAAGGCAAGGTCAGGCTGCTCTCCAGGACAGCTCTGATCTACCTGTAGCCTTGACATTTGGAACACATGGCTCCCAAGCTCACCAAGGCTAGGAATAGAGACTCGGGTGGCACCTTTTGCAATCACAGTCTAAGGGCAAGATTGAGTCTTGAATTGCCCTAGAAGGACAGGAGTCAGCGGGGGTTGCTGAGCTGACCAGGTTTCAGCATGTGCTTAAAGGGGGAGTGTCTTCATTTTCTCGTGAGTGCATTGGTATGACTTGGGGCTAATGATTCTGGAATTTTGGAATCAGAACTGAATTCTGTGCTGGAAAAGCTCATCAGTGAACTTGGGGTGCACCTGAGACAGACTGATGTCACAGGCAGATCCCTACATCTTCTTTTCTCAAACAATGCTGCACTCACAGGTTAAGGTGGGTGTATGTTTTGGGTGGAGAAAGGCATTATTCCACCGAACATAAACACCATTTGGGAATAATAAATGTTACCATCATATAACATTCCATACACGGCCCAGGCAGTTTTCACAACAGAACTAAGCTTTTCTGATAAAACTGGAGCCTTTGTCTTCAATTTTTATTTCTTACAGACTCTATTAGGGCTCTTCAGAGAAACAGAACCAATAGGCTATAGAGTGAGCTTAAGCTATCTCTATCTCTCTGTCTAACACGGACAGAGAAAGAGAGAAGAAGAAAGAACCAAAGAGAAGGGGGAGGGAAGAAGAGAGGAAGGAGAGGAACTGAGGGAGGAGAAATAAGAGACAAGTGAGTTCTATTGTCACATGCTGCACTTTTGATCTCAATCTCCCATGCACCCCTACGCTGAAGGCTTGGTACTGACCCATGGTGTCCCCAGGAGGTGGTGGAGCCTTTAAGAGTCAACTTAGGTTATTGGGAATGCACCCTTGAAGGGGATCGAAGGATCTGCTACCTCCTCCTCTGTCTTTTGATTCCTTAGCCACACCCACCCTGGTGTTCTGTCTCCCACAGTTCCAAAAGCAGCAGGAGCGGCATCAATAGACCTTACACTGCCACTTCTTTCAAATCTATGCACCAAAGTAGGATGTTCCTTCAGAGTTCTACAACTATCTCATTGTGCTTGGAGTTCTCAGCTGCAATGTTAGGGTGGAAGAAGTTGCTGACACATTTAGAGCAGACACAACATACCCCCAGTGTTCCAGTCAGCTCAGCATCGCAGTCACCCTTCTTACAGGCTCACTCCCATTTTGTAGGCTCAAACTCAAATAAACAGGAGCTCTCTGGTCCCCCAATCCATTTCCAGGAACTTTTGCCACCCATGGATATTTCACTCAGAGATGGATTCCTCACTTTCTTCCCAGTGCCCGTCTGTGCTTCCATTTCTCTTTCCCAAGGCTCTCTGCAGTCCCAGCACTGGAGTTTCTCAGCCTTGATATTCTTGGCAACGGGGGACAGGGAAGCTTTCTGGAAGGGTTGACCTATGCACTGCGGGATGATTGGAGTGTCCATGACTCTACTCACTGGATGCAAGGGAACTCACCCCTATTTTTGTGACAATCACAAATGTCTACAGACATTGTCAAATATATCCAGGCTGGCCAAGTCACCCACAGTGAGAACCAGAGAACAATGGAAACTCTGAAATACAGTAATAGTGGCAGATGTTCCCAGGAAATCTACCTCTGTCTGGGGCATGAAGAGAAAGAGAGAGAGACAGAGAGAGAGAGAGACAGAGAGAGAGGAGACAGAGACAGAGACAGGCAGAGAGAGACAGAGAGAGAGATACACAGAGAGAGATAGCCAGAGAAGGAGAGAGACAGAGACAGAGAGAGATACACAGAGATAGAGACAGAGAGAGGTAGAGAGAGATACACAGAGAGTTAGAGAGAGAGAGAGAGAGAGAGAGAGAGAGAGGTTTCCCACCACCTGGTGTCTTCTCCAGCGATATCTGAATTCCTGCTGATTTAAAGCTTGGGCTCTGACCAGAGTTCTCTGCCTGATACGTAGAGGGAAACAATAACTTCATGAGCAAGACAAATCAAGGGTAAATACAGAAAGAATCTGTCTTTTATTTTGATGGCAGGAAATGATAGTAACCTAACAGGGAGTTTTGCTTAAATTCTCTGTCTCCTTAATTGAATTTTCTCCGTTGCCTTCACAGTGGGGACTAAGCTAGCAGATGTTGTTATTGCACTCTGCCTTTTGATGTTAAGGGAAGTTTAAGGCAACCAAGATAAATAGGAATAGGAGTCATCCTTTATTTATAGGTCAGGTGTCTGTCAGTCACGGCAAGGCAAGGCAAAGATCGCAGCAAAGATCTTCCAGTTACTGAGATACACACCATGGGGCACATTCACCGAGAATCTGTGACTGTGCTTTAGACAGACATGGAGCTCAGCTATTGGCCGTCCGTGTAGCAATTCAGGAAATAGTGGATACCACTGCAAGTCGAGAAAAATTACTGCTTACACCCTACTGAGAGAAGATGAGGAACAACAACAAAACAAGAACAGGAAGACAACAGTATCTTAAGACCTCAAAAGATGTAGACACTTGAGGTTCCTTAGTATACAGGATAAACAGCCAGAGGCACTCCCGTCCTCCCTTAAAAACCATTACAATAGAACAGAGTGCTGGACCCAGGTAAGAATGGTTCCGAGTTCTCAAGACAGTTCATTTACATTAAGTTATTCAGCTCTTATATCAAGGCAGTGTTAAGGCATCTTAACTATAATTGACTCAAGAATAGTGTACTGGTTGGACAATACAAATGCACTTCATGAGGCTAGGGAGATGGCTCTATGGGTAATATGCTTGCCACTTAAGCATACAGCATGAAGACTGGAGTTTGGATTCCCAGGAGCCAGGTAAAAGGGCAGGTTTAGTCGGATGCAATTTTAATTCCAGTCTGGGAAGGATCACGGGTCACAGGGAACTGCTGAGCAGTCAGTCTGACCAAGTCATTAAGCTCTAGTTCAGAGAGAGACTATTTTACAAAAAGCAAGGTGGAGGGAGCTAGAGAAAGACGTACAACATTGACCCCTAGTCTCCCTGCACATACGTGCACAGGTATACACACACACACACACACACACACACACACACACACACACACACAAATACACATACACATTCTTCATGCATGTGAAGAATTTAATTCAGTAGAATTAAAACTGAGCAGAAATTTTCTTCTTTCATTACTAGGAATCAATGCCAGGACCATGTGATAGGCAAGAACTCTACCACTGAGCTCCATTTTCCAGCTTGTTTTTATTTTTATTTTGAGGCGAAGTTCCACTAAGTTGCCTAAGTTGGCCTTAAACTTTCTGTGTATCTGAGTACCATAGCCTGACTCCTGAGTTTCTTTCTTTCTTCTTTGCAATTTATGATTTTATAATCCTTTAAAAACATTCTAATTAATCCTTTGAAAATTTCATAAATATATTTTACTCATATTCACCCCATTACCATCTCCTCCCAAATCCACACCAAACCAATTGTGTTCTTTCATTTTTTTTTTTTTTTAAGCACATGGAGACCAATTTGGGCTGCCCAAATCTCTTGGGTGTGATTTCCACCCTGGAGCTTGGTTGACCCACAAGGAGTCACTCCCTTAAAGAAAACTGACTCACCTTCTCTCAACAGATACCAACTGCTGATAGCTCCTGAGCTAGGGGTGTGACTTCGGGTTAACCTCTCCTCCACGCTGAGATTTTGCCTGACTTGAACTTGTGTAGGTTTGGAACACGCTGTCGAAACCGCTCTGAGTTCACGTGGGCAACTGCGGATGGGTTCCAGAAAACACTGTCTTGTAGTCAACTGCTGCCCCTGTCTCTCTCAGTTTTTCCACCCCCTCGTCAGTGATGATCTCTGAGCCTTTGGAAAAGGGGTTTGCTATAGATGTTCCACTTAGGGCTGAGCGCTCTGCAGTCCCTTATTCTCTATCTGCTAGTTAAGTATATATCTCTGTATTAGGTGCCACCTGCTACAGGAAGAAACTTCCCTAAGGAAGGCTGCGAGATATACTACTCTACGGATATAACAATAAGCCATTAGCAGTCAGTTTATATAATCATTCAGCAGAATAACAGTGGTTGATTCTCCCTTATTACTGGCTAGCCGTATGTTCTTGACCCCAATAGCAGTGTCAGGTATGAGTTCCATCTTGTGAAGCCAGCCTTAAATCCAGTCAGAGAGCGTTCAGTTGCTAACAACATTTGTGCCACTGTTGCACTGGTGGGTATATCTTGCCAGGCCAATCGCTGTAGTAGCTCACAATGTTTGTAGCTGGGTCAGACTGATGATCACTTTTCTCCTCTGATGATGTTCACAGTACTTTCTAGAACTATGACACCTAGCCAGTAGGAATGAAACTTCTATGGCCTGGAATTACTTTATCTCCCTGCGTTAGCCTCCCAAAGGTCTGGGATTGTAGGCATGTACCATTCTGCCCAGCTGTTTTCAATTCATCATCGTTTTAAAACTTTAGTTTCTAAGACAGTTGAGGGTTTCCAAATGTATTTCAGGAAGAAAATAAAACCCAAATGGTTAAAGTGAAAATCAATGTAGGGTGTAGGTCAATGGTAGAACATAAGATTGAGTTTAACCCCCAGCACCAAAAACAAATAAATAAGCTATGCCCTCATGTAAATGGATGAAACTAGGAAAAAAAAAAAACATCGTGATTGAGGTATCTCAGACCCAGAAAGACAAATATGGTATGCAGTCACTTATATGGACATTAGCTGTTAAGTCAATGATAACCAAGCTACAATCCATAGAACCACAGAAGGTAGGTGAAGAGTAAGGGATTAGAAGGTACAGATAGATCTTATTTAGAAAGGGAGATAGAATCTATATGGGTAGATGGAGGGGGCCTGGTATGGGAAGATCAAGGGCAGGGGTGAGAGAGGAAATATGGAGAAAGACAGCTACAATCGAGGGCTATCTGAAGTATGGAAACCTAATACAATAGAAGTTTCCTAAACTATACACATATATGAAGGCAGTCTAGATAAAACTGCCAAATAGACAGATTTCCAACTGTCCATTTTTTGCCATCAATTGAAGCAGCCAGTACCAGAAATGGGCTACATCTTGTTGGTCAAAGGGGTCCCATGAGAATTCCCAAACAATACAAGCTGTGGCCAAGGCTATAGGTTGTCCTCCACAAACGGACAGCTAAGCCCTATGGCTGAAAACACCTATATAACTCATTGAACATGAAGAAGTTGAGCTGGAGCCTTCACCCCTACATTCTAGTGTCTTTGATATAGGAAGGTACTCTGCATGTTACCAAAAGAGAAACACAAACACCGACCCAGCCACAACCCTTTTAATGCTGATGGTGTCCTGCTTGCAGGATATATAGGGCAACGGTGTCACAAAACTTGTGGGAGTAAGCAACCGATATTTGATTTGACGTAAGGACCACTCCACAAGATGAAACCTACACCCAACACTGCTTGGGTCACCAAAAGCCAGAGACTAGATAGACTTAGGATAAAGCCAAATACTACTGTTCTGAAAACACAAAAAGGTAGCCATTTTATTAAAAAGTGATTCCTAATAACGTTCTGGTATACTCACAGATCTGTGCTTTGCTCGGTTCTCATCAGAGAAACTTCCTCCTGCAGCAGATGGGAACAAATACAGAGAACCACACTGGACAATGTGCAGAGAGTGAGAGACCTTGGGACACTCCATCACAAATGGGATGTCTCCGTCAACTCCCTTCCCCCAGGGTTCAGGGAATCCTGCAGAAGAGGAGGCACAAAGTGTGTAAGAGCCGGAGGGGATGGTGGACACCAAGAAAAAAAAAGGCCTTCTAATTCAACAGAACAAAACTCATATGAATGCACAGAGACTGAGGCAGCATGCGCAGGTCTGCACGGGTCTGCACCAGGACTTCTGGGTATATATTATGGCTTCCAGTTTAGTATTTTAATGGGACTCCTGAGTGTACAAACAATCTGATTCTTGTGTCTTCTCTTGTTCTCTTTTCCTTCTCTTTGTTTGTCTTGTTCAACCCCAATGTGTGGCTCTTGTTTTATCTTACTATATTTTATTATTACCTGGCCCAGAAGCCTGTTTTTTCTAATGAGAGACAGAAAGGGAGTGGATATGGATGGGAGGGTCTGTGGGGTGGAACTGGGTGGAATAGCGAGAAGGGAAACTGTAATTAGAATATATGATGTCAGAAAAAAACTATTTTCAATGAAAAGCAAAAAAATTAAACACCATGACTAAGGCAAAAATAAGTAAAAAAAAAAATAAATGGGCAGCTGAAAGGGTTAAAAAGAATTGCCTTGATGGCTCTCTCATTAAGAATTTATAAAAAAACAACCCAGTAAGTAAAATACCACTGGAATTTATTCAAAAATAGTAAATAATTATATTCTAATGAAAAGAATGAGATGTCGTGATTTGGGGTGGCTGGGTTTTATTTTTAACTCCGACAATGAAATATGACTACAAATCCAGTGGTTTGATAATGGAACTTTCCCATACTCCAGGGCTGGCTCCTCTGATGAGTGTTGGCTAAGGGTTTCCACATGAGCAGTGAGAGCTGATGTATGAATGCACCCACTGTCTCAGCTGATAACAATGAACAGATTCCTGGTGGCACGAACTGGGCAGAGCGTCCACCGCGAGTCTCTGCATCAGAGGCATGACCTTGGAGACTCATTAGCAGTCAGAATGGCCAGGTTTTAGGAGCTGACTCATGAATCCACACCACTGTCACGTTCCCAAGACCACACTGTCTTGGTCCATTGTCAAGTGTGCAGGTATATCTGTCTTAGTGTTATGTCAAGGGAGAAAGTTGCTTGTGCCCTGGGTGGGCCCTGACAGTGTATGTCCCTCAACAATTCTGTGGTCTCCAGTAAAAGCTGGAAGAAAGCCGCAGAAGGGAAAGAGATCATTGCTCAAGATATACTCTGTGTTTGGAAATGGACTTGGTTTGTACAGACGACCTATCTGAGTGCTAACTTTTTATATTATTGTTGTTCATTTTGGTTTTGTCTTTGTTTTTTTTTAAAGACAGAAAGGCTTTCATTAGAAGTCTTACTTTTTTCCCTTAAATATTCAAGACCCTAATGTTCTTTTAATGATTTTTAAATGCGTTTGAGCTGATTGAATGCAAGTAGATTCATTCAAAACCTTTCATTTCCATCCCACACAAATCCCAAAGCACATTTCTCAGCTAGGACAAGGGGAGCTGTGAGAATAAGCAGATGTCCCCGACTCAGTGGACACACAGTCTTTGGGGCAGAGTTTGAACATATCAACTGTCAGACCACTGGGGAGCTCTGGGCAGCCAACTGGGGTGCCATTCTCTGAGGAAAGGAAGTTTCTTCTAAATTGTTTCCATAGAAGAGAACTAACCACACCAATCTTTGCTTCGGATTTTCTAGGCTATTTCTCAAAGTCTATAAGTGGCTTTTAAAACCAGTTCCAAATATTTTTGTCAAGTTGAAATGGCTCGGACTCTCTCTGTCCAAGGGCAGAGACACGTTTGAATGAATAGGGTGTGAGGTAGTTTTCTGAGACTTGTTTGGATTTCAGGAAGCGAGCAAGATAAGCTGAATGGCCCTTTCCTGCTCTGACTCTAAAGAGAAAGAGAGAAAAAAAAAAGTCTTGTCGGTGCCCAAAGATGCTTGAGACAAACCACTGACATTTCCTAAGTTCAAAAGAACAGAAAATCTAAGGAAAGGGGAAAATTACAACTAGAGGCTTGGGATGCAGCAGAGACATAGCAAAAAGGCCACACAGACTGTGACAAATGGGGACAGACACGCAGCTCCTGAGGGTCTGTGTTTGGTGCTGTTTGTTTTTGTGTGGAGCCTGTGCAGTAAGCGGAAACGGAGGACACCTGCCGGTCTGCCCTGCTTCCCTTCCCTTCCCTTGCTGTTCAGTCAGGAAGCGAAGCCATTTGGTGATACTGATATGCCATTCCATGGATGGTTTCAGAACAGTTCTCGGAGTAAAATAGAGGGTGTAGAGCAGCGTGTGTGTTTGCTTTCATTTACTTATTTAAAACAAGCAAAGAGGCAGCCTGCTGTCACCTTCACTGTAGGGGAGACCATCATGAATAGGAGGGTTTCTCTACAGACCTCTTGTAATGCCCTAGCTCCAGTCCAAACTGTTGGGCAAGTAGAGGGGGCTGCACTCTGATCTCTCAGGAGTTAGGCTTCACATGCAGAAACTTAGGAATCCCAGGTTCCAGCAAGTACCCACCCTTTAACCTCCAGAGGAACACTGTGGCCTTCAGCAATATCTGGGGTAGAATCATGCTGTCAGGAAACTTGAAGTTTGGGGATAGGAGTGGGGTTCCTGATGACTCCCACAAACATCATTTCCATATGCTTCAAAGGAGATACAGTTTCAGTTTCACGCCTCCTGACCTTGGGCACACGCAGGACAGAGCCACGGAACACCACGGGGTATGAAATGGCACTGTTTCTCACTGTCCTGGAAGGAGGGGCTAGCTAGAGTTGGACCCCAGGAGTCTTCTAATAACCGTTTATAGAAAAAAAATCAAACCCAGGTTTTCCTTTTCATTGTGTCCCACACAAGCTGCAAAATCCATAACGGAAATCAGGCCAGGGCTGAGAATATTGCTCAGTTGTAGAGTACTTGCTTAATGTTTGTGAGGCCGTGGGTAAGAATGACCAGCCAGTCCACCAACCCAAAGCATTCTGTTTCTAACAAGGAAGTATCCAAACACTGATACATGTGCTGTGGCACTGGACTTGATTCACGAAGCACATAGGGTCTGGGAAGCCCACCTGCTCTGTTCTGAGAAATCCACCGGTTCTGGGTCAGTCAGTGAAGGGCATTGGTCAGGGCAAGCGCCCCGTATACAGCTCTGTCTCTACCTGTGACTATTGACGATAAAGGGGACTCAGATCACTGAGCCTCGTTTTCTCGTCAGTAAACTCAAATCCGATCTCCGCAGCAGACATGAAACCAATGAAGAGAGTCCGGTGAAATGTCAGAGCACTGAGTTTGCTTCCAATCAGACACTCCACATTCAATCTTTCCGTCTCTTATCTGCAGAGAGCTGGCTCTGCAGAATGGCTGGCAAGTGCAATTACAGAAGGGGCTGCTCTCTCTTGGTATAGACAATTGGGGGTGACACAATTGTCAGCCGTTACCTTGCTAAGACCCTTACAGAGTAGTCCCTGCTCTATCAGCGGAACAGTTTCCAGGAGATAATGAAGATCAACAAAGTTCTCTTTTAAACTGGCCCATCCAGGATGGGCATGGGAGGGCCAGCGCAGTGGTTGAACTCTCGCCAGTGTTCACGGGTCGATGCTAGGTCTGTTTCAGGACATTTTATTCTCTCCCCAAAAGAATGGAATCATGCTTGCTTATCTCTTAAGATCCAAGGGCTTGTGGTGGCAACTAAACACACTGTTGGGCCACATTCAAATGCCTGCCAATTTGGTGCCTACAAGTGACTTTCAAGCCCCTCTGTCCTTTCTCTGATCCTGCCCCATCTCTGCTCCTTAGCTGTCTGTCTCCCCACAGCAACTTCTGTGAGACCTGAAACATTTCTCCCTTCACCCTCAAATCCCAAGAGAGCAACCAGATTACTGTATGATGTTAGCGAAGCCTGCAGAGTCCATCTTCCATACAAGAGAGATTTGAGCGACATTTGCTGAGGTCTCTCCCTGCATCGGTTTCAGGTGTCTCTTTCTTCCCTTGGACCAGTTACTTTGAGATGTGAGACCCCTGCTGCCCACCCAGCACCCAGAGGAGAGGCTCTCTGGCTGCCTTCCAAGAGGGGGTAACCTATCTGAGTCCTTCCTTGTTATGGGAGGGAATAAGCACCTGCCAGTGCCTGCAGCCACTTGATCCCGGCCTCGCAGCACCCTGTGGGTGGGGAGAAGGTCAGAAAGTAGAGCCAGCTGGTGAAGGCGCCAGGTTTTGCCTTTTTCCCTAGTCACTAAGCAGTTCTCTCCTCCCTGCAGGCGCTTTACCGCTGAGATTCAGGGCGAAGGTATTTGAAGTCATGCCAGTAAAAGCTCTGGAAACAGGGATGGGAGCTTGTGCTGGAAGCCAGGACAGAGCCCCATGCTGATTCCCTATTCCTCTTATTTATTTGCATGATCTGAACTAATTTCTCAGCTGTAATCGACACCACCCACCACCTAGGAACTTCCCAGAAGTGTCCAGCAGGGGAGGGGTGGGAATGAGAAAGAATGTACCCCCACTCTTAGGCAGTGTCCATGTAGCCTAAAGACTATTCCCAGACTGTCACAGCTGAATTAAAATAAAGAAAATATGTTGGCAACAAATAATCAATGGGGGTTCCCAGTTTTATAAGAGGACAGAGATGTGACTTTATCAGAGAGTGAGTGGCCACACACAGAGACTGACATTCTGGTCACCTTCCTTTGGATTTGTCTACATTCATTCTGATCCTTAAAAGTTTTGGAGCTTGAGGTGTCATTTGATGGCAGGCTACTTGCCCTGCTGGAGCAACGCTCTGTGCTCCATTTCCAATCATCAAAACAAAACAAAACAAGTCTGCATTAGAAAACTTAAATGCATGTTGCTAAGTGAAAAAAGCAAGTCTGACATGACCATACTATGTAATTCCAACAAAGTGTCACCCTCAGTAGGACAAAATAAAGGAAATAGTAAAAAATAAAAGTCCAAGAAGAGAGAGAGAGAGAGAGAGAGAGAGAGAGAGAGAGAGAGAGAGAGAGGCTTAAGCAATTACTCAATGAAATTCCTCAGTGTGATACTATTGTGATCGACATACGCCACTATGCACTTGTCCAAATCCGAGCACCTATAACACCCAGAGTGAACGCTTAGGGAAACTTTGGTGAGCTGGGTGATGATGATATATCTATGTAGACTCATCAGTTTTAACAGATGCACCCTAGGGTGGGTGCTGATGAGGTGATGACTGTAAACGTGCAGGATAGGAGTGTATAATAAAGCTTCATACCTTCTGTCCAATAATGCTTTGATCCGAAGGTTGCTCTAAAAATAAAGGCTGACAACAATGAATTAGAAACATCATCTGTGTTGAATATGGTGCTGCTTAGCTGTAATTCCAGCACTCTTGATGCTAAGAAAAGTGGGCCCAAGAAAGTTTGGGGCTAGCCTGAGCTATGGAATAAGTTCAGCATAAACTACATGGAGAACCCCTCTCTAAAAACAATCAGACCAACAAATAAATGCTGATTATCTAGGGAGTTAGTGCCTCACGCACACGGAGCTTAAGGAGATGTCGGGAGTGGTGTCCATGCGGCACTGTAGACATACTTCCTGCCACTGCAATGCACACTTGGCTTATTTTGTAGTGTACGTTTCACCGTAACTAATGATTATCATTTATCTTGGCAACTGACTTTTGGATGTTCCTTCCAACTCTACAAATGCCTTGCCAGCCTCTCTGCCCTGGCCCTGCTCTCCTGTCTCAGAAGAGAAGCTGCTGGGTGCTATGGTGGAGAGCTACTCACATCTCTGAGAGTCGTTTATCTGTATTGCATGCAGACACCAAGTTGTTTGGCTATTAAATACTTGATCACCAAAAGCTTGTTAAATAAATGTTATTTTACCTTAAAACATGCAAAGGATTCTCTTTTTTTTAAAACTTAGAGAAAAAAATTATTCTCCTATGTCTCACTACTTTTTATCGTATGCACATCAAAGGTAGAGAGTATCAGAATAAGTGAGATAGAGGGAGAAAGACAAACACAACGGCCCCTGCTCTCCATGGGGCACCGGTTCCAGGATCCTAACAGGACACCAAAGTCCACACATGCCCAAGTCCCATATGTGAAATAAATAAATGTTTGCACAGAACCCACCCAAAGCTTCCTCTGCACTTTAAATCATGCCTTGCTGACTTAAATACGTAATACCAGAACATCAATCTTGTTATACTGGATTATTTAAGGACTAATGAAGATAACTCTTCACATGTTCAGTAAAAGCTAAATATTTATTTTCAAATATTTTGCATCACTGGTTGGTCTAAGTGGAGGATTTAGAACCAGAAGGTTAGGAGGGCTAACAGTACGATGACAACGTGGCTAATGGGCATTTTCTGCGGAGTGATGGATGGCTCAGCCTTCCTAGCTCAAAGCAACATGTCTGCAAGACTGGGTTTCTGCAGCTCCCAGGGTCCACAGCATGGCAGGGCTGGGCCTTTGTTCTCAGTGAAGGCTAAGGTCAAGCGCTGAGCAGAGTCCTCTGGAGGTTCTGGGAAGAAGTGCCTTTCCATCTCCTTTACAGCAGGGACAGAACCCCGTGCCTGTCGTTGTGGAACTGAAGGCCCCATTTCCTGATTAGCCATCATGTTGCTCCTCCATGACTCGTGTTGGTTCCTTTGTGGTACTGTGGTGAGTTCCTGATATCTCCCAAGAGAGAAAGCTTACCTGGACTCAGGTTCAGTCCATCGTGTTGGGAAGACATGTTCACGGCTGTGGGAGCACACAACAGTGGCCCCACACATCAAGCTAGGCTTCAGGGAGTGGCCGTGACTAGGGGCTGGATACTATCTTCAGAGGATCACTCTTAGTGACTTACTAGTACCCTCCAGGCCCCTCCTCCAAAAGGTTTCCCAGTCTGCTCAAATAGTATGACCAGCTGGGAACAAGCATTCAAAACTTCAACCTCTGGAGAGTATTGCAGATTCAACCCATGACTTCTCTCTCCCTCTCTCCCTCTCTCTCTCCCCCCTTTCTCTGTGTGTATGATGTGCATAATTTTGTGTGTTTGTATTGTGTAACTGCATAAATGTGGTTTGTGTGTACACACAAGAGTGAGGACCTGAGGCTGATGTCACGTCCTTTCCATATCACTCTTAAACAATGAAGCAGGGGCTCTCCCTGAACCTGGAACCCACCCTACTTTGGCTGCCCAGCTGGGTTTGACCACCATCCCATCCAACTTTTTATGTGTGCTCTGTGGACTTGAACTCTAGTCCTCATGTTTTTCTGACAACTGCTTAACCCTCTAAGACGTCTCCCTCCATCTTCTAAGGATGAGTTGGGTTTTCCTGCTTCTTTCATCTTTGAGCCCATCCAGCTAGCGTCTCTCACCCAGATTCAGAGGATGCAGGTAATCCAGTCAGCTCCACAGGAAACTTTTCTGTTTTAAGGTGAAATGGTTTGGGACCAGAGCAGCATCTGTAAAAACCCTTCACAGCGTTACTTAGTGTTGAGCTGAGTGACAGGGAGGCGGATATAGAGCATGGCCAGACCCGCACCTACCCTAGTGGCCTTTGGAATGCATGAGGCTATTGGGTCAGCAGCTTTGGGGTCCTCCCAGCCTGTGCTTGCTCTTCCCACATGGATGGCAGGCTTGACCTCCGTGCTTTGCTACTGCAGACAGCCCTGAAGCTACACCTCCAAGGCCTAGAAGGAGAGCTGTGGAGGCCTGTCTCTCTTCCCAGGCAGTGTGAACTTGGGCCAAGACCACCAGCGCAGGTGGTAATTGTGACAATTTTCTTTGAGATCAGATTACCGGCTGACCCCATCCCCTCCTGTCACACTCAACCCCCACCCCTCCTCAGATGGAAATGATTTGTGGACCTTAAGTAAGTGTGCTCCAGAGGCAGAGCCCTTCCTAGGTACTTTCAAATGCCATTTGGCTCAGTGCAACCCTGGCCCCCCTTTCTCCAGACATGTGGCACACTTTGGCGATGTTGGTGATGATCGCTCTGAGATAATAGTTCAGAGGTGTGCATCTTTCTAATGGACGGTACAAAGAGAAAGGGAAGTGTGTCGATTACCAAAATTGTGATTTGGGTTAGGGGCATTAACTAAAGTTTGCTTTTGTTCTCTGAGGAGAAAGACTATGCTAATTGTAAAAACATGGCAGATTATTCTTCCTGAAATGCTGTAAAGTATTAAAAACCATTTCTAGGTAATCCATGTACTAAGTATCAGCCTTTTACTTACTGGATGAAGCGCTTTCTGTTTGCTCCTCATCATTCCCACGCCAAGAAGGGGGCTTCTTCCTCTTGAGTCCAAAGAAGCTTTTATGAATGAAACTGTCCCTGCTATCAGTGAACTTTCCAGAAGTGGGGCCCATGGTGGGCTTCACGCCCTTCCTCTTCTCCCCACTTCAGCAGTGAGTATCTGCACCAGGTCTATTGTTGGGGGGGGTGGTGGGCTCAGGCTCTGTGGGTACAAATCTTACCACTAGAGATCTGCAAAGCCCTTGTAAAAACTGTCATTTAAGAGACTGACATAGCATAAAGTGAACAAGGCATGTGCTCTGGCCCTGTGGTCCTGGGAACCCAGGATCTCCGGAAATGGATCCTTGTGTCAAAGTCACTGTATCACACCACATATTTGCTGGAATCCCTCTAAGCGTTATCCATACAGCCTGTCTGAACAATTCACCAGTCCTCTGGGCATGTCATGTCGCTATGATTACGGTTAGAGTCTTTGAAGTATTCCTTTAGATTTCTTATGAAGTATCTTGAGAAATCTTCTTTCTTTAGACTTAAGAATAACAGTTTTAGTCTCTCTCTCTCTCTCTCTCTCTCTCTCTCTCTCTCTCTCGCTAAGGACTCATGTTAAGGCTTTCCATGTCCTAGGCAAATCTTTACTTCACGCCTGCATTTTTGCTCTTTTTAGTCATTATGTCGGTTTGAACTGCCAATAGGCTGAAGACCCCACTGCCCTTTACCCTGCAAAGAGCAATCTATCTGTTCCTCTGTTGAATCTGAGCTCCTACTAGATTTGGGCAAGTTTGAAATAAATAATATGCTACCTTTAGAGCAATTTTAAGATTGACAGAAGGGTTGGCGGGAAGTACTAGGAGTTCTCACACACCCTGACTCTCTGCCCCACCTCCACCAGTTTTCTCCACTGTTACACTTCCGTTAGTGTATTCTGTTTGTTACAGTTGAGAACTGTCCTTGGTTTGAATTTTAAAGGCTCCCCAAAGACCCATGTGTTACAGACTTGGTCCCCAGCCTGGCACTACTGGCTGCTATGGGACCTTTAAGGGGTGAAGTCTACTGGGAGCTTTTAAGTAATGAAAGCTTGTGGCCTTTCTGGTGCCCTGGTCTCTTCCTTCTCTTTCTTCCCTGCTGTTGTGAGGGAAGCAGGCCGCTCTGCTGCATATTCGCAACCATGGTATTCTGTCCTGCCAAATCACAGAGACAATGAGATGTAGCCTAGAACCTCGAAAACTGTGAGCCTCCAACAAGCCCTTTCTCATATTAGTTGGCACAGCAATGCAAAATCGACCAATGCAAGGATCAGGTCTTGGTGCATCATTGTTAACTGAGCTTTGGAGTTCGTGCTTTGGTTCATTCTCTGTGTTGTGACTGTTTAGGGTTTGTTACCTAAACAAACAAATTTAACAAAATTTGCTAAATGTGTGGTGTCTTGTAGGTTTACTGCCCTGAAAATCTACCCTGTTCACAGGCTTATCCCTCCCTCTCTCGTAACCCTCGGCCTCACTGACAATTTTACCGCTTTTATACTTTTGCATTTTCCAGAATGTTTGGGGTAAACTTTGTATGTAGCATTTTCAGATTTGCACCTTTCATCTAAAAACATACAGGAAATGTTTGATATAAGAAAATTATCCTCTGTCACCTAGGTAACTGTATTAGTCTCCATTCTGCTGCTGTAGTAAAATACCCGATGAAAGCAACTGAAGGAATGATCTGTTCTTGCTCACAGGTCCCCAGTGGTTGCCAACCATCATGATGGGGAAGACATGGCAGCAGGAATGTTAGGCAGGGTGGGCCGTCAGGAAGTTGGCCGCTCACATTTCATCTGTGCCCAGGAAGCAGAGAAAGAACCGGAAGTGGGGACAGGGCATCTAATCTCAAAACCTGCCTCCGACGATGTACTTTCTCCACCAAAGCTGCTAAAGGTTCCAGAGCTGTCCTAAATGACCTCACCAGCTAGGGACCAAGTAGTCAAACATACGAGCCTATAGGGGATGTTTTCTGTTCAAGGCACAACAGCAACCAAGTGGATTCTACATGTGGGCTTTCATTCACCGAGACAAACACCACCATTTGTAGGAAAAGGGTGATTTTCTTCATGGATCAGTAATTTTGGTTATACGTGTGTCACACGCACACTGCATTTGTCTATGACTGGTCTACTAGCAACTTTCTCAGAAATAAGAGAAGTCACTTTGATGACCACCCTGAATGCACTCTTACCAGCTGACAACATTTTGGATCTTTCTGCATGACAGGCAGAGCATTTAACAACTCACACATGTGTTCTGCATACTCACAGTTAGGGCCTTCCTTCTCCCCTTCTCCCCTTCTCCCCTTCCCTTCTCCCCTTCTCCCACAGAGGGGTGAATTAGAGCCTTACCATTGTCACCTATCAGCAGGTGGCAGTGTTGGGCTTGGGACCCAAGTTAGTCTTTGATCAGTCCATAGACTTAACCACCTAGCATGGACCAGTCTCCAGCTTACTCTGGGATTAGAACAAACTCCATTATGTGTATCATGCATAGACTCTCTACACCTGGACGGACCATTTTCTCCCAGCCTCTGTGTCCGGCACACTTTTGCTGCATGAGGTATACAGTGATATTAAATAACTAGAAAGACCAAAGCATAGAAAGTCCCCAGGCTCACCTCCTCTGGATTTCAATTCCAGCTAAGATGCCTGGGAATGACAGTGCTCTTGATTACCTTCAGACTCCCCAAATGCCCACCCACATTCTCCAGGGCCAAACACAGCACGATACTCTTCAAATGTCAAGTGTCCTCAAACTGAACTTTGTCCTGTATCAGTGCGACTTGTTTAATGGAGTTCCCCGCCCCCCATGGCTTCTGCTCCAAGTAAAGCCAGAGACCTTTATGCAGTCATTCTTTCTCAGACATGCTCAAACTCAGCCTTATATCAAAGAGGGAATGGCGAACATTAGTAATCAAATAACCGTAATCAAAGACTCCAAGTGCTATAGTGGAAGTCACCACTGGTACAACAAGGTGACATAGCAGGAATTAACAAATTCTGCCTGTGGGTCATGGCAGAATGCACCCAGATGTTGCTTGGACTGATATTTAACAGGTATTACTGAGATGCATCAATGAGGAGAATAGTTGGTCCTTCACATCGCTGGGCCTGCCCAAATGAATGTAGTAGAGAAAATATTCCCTAGCCAGACATCGCATCTCTGCTGAACACATACAAACCTTTCCTGGCCATAATTCCCTATACAATGCTGTAGAATTAATTACACGGTATTCACAATGTATTAGTTATTACAAGTCATCCAGAGATGATTTTAAAGATACGGGAATATATGATGGGTTATATAAAACACAATTGCATTTATGTAGGGGATAGGCATATCTTGATATTCTGAGTCCTGAAGCGATTCTGATCCTCTGAGGATCCAAAGGAAAAGCTGTTTGTGTAATGTGTGTACTGGGGCAGGGGTAGTGGCACATTTGGTGAGTATGACACCGTTGACATACCTGAAGCCTATGATTTGAAAGGGGAATGGGGGTGAGGCATTGGAGACCAGTGGCTAAGGAGTGGGACAAGGATGGGGAGGGTGTAGCTATGAGGCATGTGAGACATGAACTTGAGAAAGCACAGTATTTGTAGTAAACATGAACTTCCATCTGGGATGTTTTCTGCATCTTAAAAATACCCCTTCTCAATTCCTCTCATTGTCCTGATGCCATCATCAAATTCTTCAGTGATGTGGTGTTTAGACCAACACACATGTTGTTGTTGTTGTTTTGACAGCATTCTCTAAAAAGTGTTATTTTCCCTAATAGATGCAGGAAGTTCAGTTTTGAAAGACAAAAAAAAATAGCTTTGAAAACAAAGCATTTCCTTTGCTGAATTCAGAGCCCAGGAAAGTCTGACATGAGTCATCGGTCCCAGGCATATCCTGGCCCTGCCACTAACTACAGTACAGCCCCAGGCTGTCACCTGAGCCTTCGGGACCCCAGATATTCCCATCGGAAAACTGCAAGGTGGGACAGATCGCCATTCAGATCTCTTTCAGATTCTTCACGGAAGGGCGGCTTTACCACACTGGCTGAGTGCCTTTACCACATTTATGGACCTAAACACTAACGACCGTTGAGGACAGACTGCCGTTTGAACTGTGGATAGGGTCTTTGTTGTGTGCCAATCGTCTACCTAACTCAGCTGGAGTCCATTAGTGTAAAGCTAACTCCCAGGGCCCGGGCACCATAGCTACCAAAGGGAAACCACACTGGTGTGGTTAAATGCCAGTGGCTTCCAATGGCAAGTCTGGTGGAGGGCGTACAGCACAAAGGTGATGTGTTCCCATTTTTATCCTAAGTAAAAGTGTTCTATTTGGTGTGCCTGTCAAAATAGAGTCTCAGCAGATATACAGATACATAAAGTATACTCAAGTAGCATTGGTAGCTCTAGATTTTCCCAGAGGGCTTTAAAAACAGCAGAGGGGTTGTCTCAGACTTAGAAGCTGACAGGTGCGCTCTCTCTCTCTCTCTCTCTCTCTCTCTCTCTCTCTCTCTCTCTCTCTCTCTGGAACACATTCATTTTTCTCAGTCCCTTTAGTTTCTGATTGTCAGCAATAAGCCTTCTATGAAATAGCTTCTTATAGTTACCCTGAAATCTCAAGAGTCTGGTGTCCAAGTTCATTTGCCACACAGACTGAATGGAGCCAAGCTTCAGCCACAGGGAAGCTTTCCATAGTTCTGTGGAACACAAATACTCAGAGATGGCAAGGAGGAAATAGGGATGTTTCACCCTATTAAAACATTGTGTGTGTGTGTGTGTGTGTGTGTGTGTGTGTGTGTGTGTGTGTAGGCACACTTGTATGCTCACACATGTGTAGGAATCAGAGGACAACTTGGAGTCAGTTGTCTCCTTCCACCACGTGGACTCTGGGGATTGAACTCAGGTCATCAGGCTTGGTAGGTGTGTTCTCAGTCTGCTAAATCACCTGACCGCCTACTCCTTACCCCTTTTATATAAAGACAAATCCAAGGGATCCACATAGATTTTGCCTATTCTGAAGCAGAATATTTATCTTGTATGAAAAGGAAAACCTGATAATATTTCTGTGGATGTTGAATACTATTGGCCCCGTAGCCTCACCTTTTTCAAAACCTGGTTCCCAGCTGGTAGATTATTTAGGAAGGATTAGGAGGTGTGGTCTTATTGGAGGAAGTGTGTCACAGGGGGTGGGTTCAGCCCACTCCAGACTCGTTCTCCATCTCTCTATACCATGTGCTTATGGAACAGATATAAACTCTCAGCAACTGCTCCAGTGCCTGCCTTCATCTGTGTCCCCTGCCGTGATAGCCATGCGCTCACCCTCTACAGCTGTAAAGAAGCCCCAATTAGATGATTTCTTTTGTAAGCTCTCTCAGTCATGGAGTCTCTTCACAGCAGTAGAAAAGTAACAAAGACAATTTCTGTATTAAGGTATGCTGTAAGAGAACCTCAAAGTGTCTTTTCAGAAGAAGAATTTTAGTTACATTTCCAAAATATTTTTGAAACACCATCTCCAGAGATAATGTATGTGAACCCCATTAATACAAAGTAGATGGATGTACATGTAGCTCAGGAGTGGATCATTTCTTAGCACACACATGGTTCTGAACTCTAGCCTCATCACTAAAAACAAAACAAAGCAAAATGAAAACATCAGCTAGAACACCCTCAAACCATTTTGCCTGAGAAAAGTTTTACATATTCCCAGATAGAGAAGTATATAAAATAGATATGTAAACAGAACTTTAACTAATAACAAAACATAAAAAAAATAAAATAATTCTTTGGTGCTATAAAGACAATTCAATACCTAAAAGAATTTGACAAACAGGCCTAATGACTTGAGTTCAACTCCAAGAACTCACTCTACAAAACTGACCTCTTACCTCTACATGCCTACCATGGCATGTGGGCTCCCTAATACCACTATTATATAACCACCACCACTAATAATAATACATTTTTAAATAGTTTGGGATACGTGTGTGTGTGTGTGTGTGTGTGTGTGTGTGTGCAATTATATATATTTTTAAGATAAAGTCAATTTGCACACTAATGAGGTGGAGTTTTGTTTATGGCCATATAAACAATTAAATTTTGGTTTAACCTGATACTACAGGACACAGGACATCTTCAACCTTTTTAAGTTGATCAATATTTTGATTTTATGACTCTAAAGGCTGAGGAAACCTTTTGCATAAATGCACAGTATGAAATGGCAGAAGCAAGTTTAGCACCATTTTTAAAATTGTTGAAAATCTGGTCTTAATACCATGCCAAACTCGATTTTTTATGTGGAAAGTTGGCTATTCAAACAGCAACTTTTAAAACCACCCTAAGACAATAATACTATTATAAAAAATAATAAACAGCCAAGAAAGAAAACCCTTGCCAACTAAACGTAGATCCCACCCACGCCATCTCTTCCACAGCCCAGTGCTATCTTCCACAGCATTGTGGGAAGCTCTTTACGTGGCAGAGTTCTCCTTCCTACATGTGTGGTGTGAAGGAGCTTGGATATCTGAGCCTCAACCCTGTAGAGTATAAGAAGCAATATTTCAGGGACTGGGGTGATATCAGTGTGTTTAGTGCTTGCCACACAGACATGAAAACCTGAATTCAAACCCTAACACCTGCATGAACAAGGGTGCACACATGCTGCACACCTGTAATCCTAGTGCTGGGGAGGGGAACTTGATTGATGGGGTTCACTGGCAAATTTTCCTAGCTTAATCAGCGAGCTTCAGGTACTAACAGGAACTCTGTCTCAATAATTCCAAGTGGATAGTTTCTGAGGAGCAATATCCAAGGTTGACTTCTGGCCTACATGCATATACCCAGTCCCATCTACACATATATACACATGCTTGAGCAATGCTGTGTGCACATGCCATATGTGAGGAACCAAGCCGCAGAGAAGTGCATAATGCGGCACACACAAGTGGTGAAGAAATAGTTTGGATTCGTTATGCTTTGGATTTTTTGAATTAATTTTTGGTCCTGGGTTCAGAAGCCTTTCACTGTTGCTAAGATTTTGTCCCCCAAAACTATGGGGTTGTGACCCACCGTTTAAGAAGCATGGAACTACACTCACAGTAGATGCCTTGGGGGTCCTCAGTTTAATGTGTTTGAAGGCTGTGGAGCCTTTAGGAGATGGCCCTGGTGGGCATAAGCTCACCGTGGATAGGTCCTTCCTGGTTACCCAAGCTTCTGGTTCTGCCCTGGACTCCCTGCTTCTTGTCCATGTCATTCCTTCCCTGATACAAAGGATGGAAATGAAAGTTCCGAATCACAAACCAGAGTAAACTCTCCCCTCCTCAAGTTGGGCATCTTGTCGCAGAGATGGGAAACACAAAGAAGCAACAGTGGTGTCTGACTTTTTCTTGACTTTCATTCTTTTTAGTCTATGTTACTGTATTTTTTAATAGAAAAACCTTAAGTGTTTCAATAAAATGTTCGCTTCTTCAAATCTTAAATCAATAGCTATGGCATTGTTAAACATCATAGCCTTCCCTGAGGCCTCAGGGGCCATTTCATCTTTTGTTTCTAATCTTTCTTAGCTGGAAAGGGGATCACAGATATGCCTCGCTAAGTCAGAAACTGTCTGGTTTACCATGTGATGAGGCAGCATGAAGGACGCAGAGATGCCCATGCATTTCTCAGTCCCTGAAGCCTTTGAGCATGGTCCCTGACATGGCAAAGGGGACTTTGAAGTTGTAAAGTTAGGACACTAGGGCTGTGGTGCTGATCCTGGATTCTAACATTCCAGGATCCTCACAGGGGTCTCAGGAGAGAGGAACAGAACAGGACATGATATAGGGAGTAGAGGAGGAATTATGAGATGCAAGAACTCAGGCTGCTGATTTTGGCTTTGCATTTTGATGAAGTAAATCACAAGCAAAAGACACTTGCATATTTAGGGAATGTTGAAAGGGTGAACTGAACTCCTTCTAAGGCAACACAATTCCACACACACTTTTGTCGTGGCCCAATGACACTCGCTGGAGACTACTGACCTCCAAAGAGGTACCACAGATAATAAAGTATGGTTTTATGTCAGTATCTATGAGGCGTGGAGTTGAGGACCCTTTACAGGTACCCAAATCCATGGATCCTTGATTTTCTTCTGGAACCGTGTTTGCACATGCCTACACACATCTTCCTTTATATTATTTCTGTGTCTTTTGGTTTATAGGATAAGGGATATCGTTCCTTTGCATGGGAGCCTAGCAATGTATATCCCTTTTTAAGTAAACTGTGACTTAGGCTTCTCTACATGAATCATCTCTAGCATCTATCGCTTCTGTCTGTCTGTGCTGGGTGTCATCTGTTGTATGGGCTACATCTGAAGCCATCCATCTTGCCATATGCTCTTCCTCAATTTTTATTTTTCTTATTAATGTTGTTGCTTTTGTTACTATGTGTGCATTGATTGCGTGTGTGTGTGTGTGTGTGTGTGTGTGTGTGTATTGGGGAGCCACACATGTCACAGAAGTTATGTAGAGTTAGAGAACAACTTTGTAAAATCAGTAAGTCAGTTCTCTCCTTCCATCTTGTTTTTGATTCCTGGAATCAAACTCAGATCACGAGGCTTGGGTAGCAGATGCCTTTTTCTGTTGAGCCATCTTCATTTTATGTATGATTTGTCTATTCTGTCTTCAAGAATATGACCAAAGATAAACCTATATTTGACTTGGCTCTATTCCCCTAAATTTTCTTATATCCCAGTTCCATGTTAGCTCAAACAAAACTTTTCTAAGATAATTCCTGTGCTATCTCAAGAAAATTGTTTTTAATGTTGCTGCATACATGTCAGCTAGGTGCCAGCATCTTGGTCTATTCATTTCCAAGTGGTCTTATTCATTTCATTTTCCATGATTTAGTCACCTATAGCTGATATTATATGGGAAATTTCATAAATAAACAATTCAAGTGTCTGAATTTTTATGTGGCCTGTTGGTCACTTAGTGGCCAGTTCAGTTATCAGGTCTTCTACCATATTGTAGAGCTATGTTAGAGTAACCATTATTTTACTGATGAGTATCCTTAAAGTGTTAGAGGGTTGGAGTCTAGCAGCCTACATACAACAAAGAGAAGGTATAATGTGTTCCCTTTGAGTTAAAAAAAATGATAATTTACCCTAGATTTCTGCAAAAATGAGCAAACATTGCTCATAGAGCTTGATACAGTCTGCAAGTTAGGCATCACTGAGGACCTCAAACGAAGCCCCCAAGAGTAAGCTGCATGACCACACTTTCTTTCCCCTTTAGTCTCCCATGAATCTGGTTACCACTTGCCCCTCCCCCCATCTGACCATTAGATTCACTTCAGGTTGGGAGTGGTAATGCCTCTTATTGCCCCAGATTTCCCATGCCATGCCATGTTCATCATCAATTTGTCAAACTGTAGATTGAAAACGCCCAAGGAAAGAGGCATCCTATGCTCGTTCACCACGGTACCCTGCAACCAGCACCCATCACAGTGAAGGCTCATGACACAGTGTCTGAATCAATGAAAGACTAGGAACAATGGTTATCATGCAAGCGTACAAGAAAGAGAGAGTAATCAGGGCACATAACTTGGTTCTCAGTTAATACACGCAAGATGCCAAAGCAATCCTATTTCATCAAAACACAGCTAAATAAACAAAGCATCACTGAGTTATAACCCAAAGGATTAAATATCTATGGACCCATACTGATAATAAACAAATGATTGAATAAATAAATGGTAAGGAATACAAACCTTTTGTACAAAAAATTCCAAATAATGTGTATATGTACTCTGCCCTAAAGGAGGGGGATCCTGACTCCCCACAATAAATTTGGGCTTAGATAACATACACACTTACTGCTAAAGTTACAGAAACTGTGGTGGGCATGGGAAGAGCAATAATTTTCCTCAAGGAAGATACATTTGCAGAATAAATTATTAGGAAAATACTGTGGGATCAAGGGATATAATATAATTATACAATATACATTGTATAATATGTATAAATACATATGATTTTAGTAGATATTTATAAATTGTCTGTAAAAGTTGAACTCAACACATTTCCCATCAGATTTTGAAAATGACTGTCTTACTCCCCTGTTAGAATAAGCTGGAGCTGCAAAATGGAATTTAAGAATAGTTTTATTTATATTTTAATTATTGTGACTGAAGTTGATCATATCATGAGCTTGCTTAATTTTCTTGTCTGTAGCGTTTGAATCTGTAGTGTCCTCAAGACCCACCTGTTAAAGTCTTGACCCCCAGCTCGTGGTGAGGTGGTGGAAGTTTTAGAGCTCAGAGGAAGGAAGCCAGGTCACTGAGGGTGTGTGAATGAAGAAACCCTGGCACTCCAACCTTTCCTATTTCCTCCTCCTCTTCTTCGGCACCATGGGGTGAGCATCACGCTCTATCATGTGCTCCTGCCTCGATGACCCACCTCCCCCAAAACCCAAAGGCATTATTAAAGTCAAGTGGGAGAACGGGCTGGTACCACTGAAATCATGAGCTGAAGACAAACCTCCTCTTTTCAAGATGACTGGTCTCAAGTGTTTGTCGGTGACGAAAAACTGCTTCACCTGTGCCATTCTCCCAGTAATCTGCTGAGAATTTGTCTTTTTCTTGCTGACTTGGGGGACCTATAGGGAATTAGGCAAATCACCCCTTTAGTTCTGTATGAGTTACAAGTGCTGTTCCCATTTGATTTAAGGAGAGGACTATAACCTGGGTTTGAATTGACCCATAACTGACCCTATTTTGAATCTCCTTGAGGATTCTGCTCTGTAGATTAGAAGTTGGTGACTTATACTCTTTCATCCTCTGGGATGACGTATTTATTGATATATAAAAATAAATGTGAAGCTCAGTGATAAACATGCTTGCCTAGAAACCTGCAAGGCTCTGGGACTGCTGGGACTGGTCCACAGATCAAATATATGCTGCTACTGGTGTGTGTGTGTGTGTGTGTGTGTGTGTGTGTGTGTGTGTGTGTGTTTATTTGATTCTTTCTTTTGGTAACAAATGAGTAGGATTCCCCCTAATTTGGAATGATCTCTAAGTAACACTTGTAACATTTTCCATCAGTCATTCAAATAAAATAATATTCAACACTTTCTCTGCATAAACCAATCTTTACCACCCTGACACAATGTAAAATTTGCTAATTAAAGAATACTGACATACAAAAATTTGATTCATAACTCATGAATGTAAGTTTAATATATTTTGGTCCAAAGAAGAAAACAAAGACATTAGAATTCATTAAAGCTTTACTGGAAATATATAGGGATGACCACTGACTTGGAATCGTTCAACTTAAATTTTCTGATTTTATGGTGGTGCCAAGGTAATAAACAGCGCTGTGAATTTTGAATCTGAGCCTTTACAAATCAGGTTAATGATGAACAATCCAATCCTCCCTTCCAGTAAACCATAACACCCAGTCAGTCCCACAATCCCTAGCGGAAGCCACTAATACGCTCCCCGCTGCATCACTAGGCCAGGAGGCTCCGTGAGCTAGGGAGAGTAAATGCCTTTCAGTGTAGAATATTTCAGTGGAAGATGAGCTCCTTGTCGTCTAATCCCCACCACAAGTCAAGGGGCATCTGTATTGCCCTACTGACTGCCAGTTCCTGGGCCATTGATAGCAACGCTGCACCGAGTTGTACTGTAAGTCAGTTTCAGGCAGAGCCCCCATCCCAGAACACTGCAAGCGCATCTCTTGATAGCAGGGGTCACTGGACGCTGGAAGCTAGGGAGGGGTTCTCTGCCACATCCTACCACACCTGCCTTATTCATGCTTCCCACTTGCATCTAGGAGCCTCAGAGAAGCGCACGTGACCTTAGCCACAGAGTTTTAGTGGAGCAGCATTCTGCTCCCTAAGGGGAGAGGTTATAAGGCTAACATTTTGAATGATTTTCTGTTGTTAAAAATGTGTGGTTTATCACCACCCTAAAACATGCCAATGACCGGGATTATCCCATTTCTCCTTTCCTGTGTGCCTTCAATTAACTGAATGAAAGCAAAGCCACGGCTTTGGAACACGAACGAGCTGCAGCAAAGTGACGCACACTTCAGCAAGATGAAAGAGTGGAACCCAGAAGCCTAATTAAAAGCAACTGAGAGACTAGTATTCGATCCAGAGTTTACTCACCTGAAAAAATAAACGGAGAGCCCTGGCAAGGCTGGACTGGAGGATTGTGGGAGAAAGGCTGAGAGGTTCATGAGGTCAGAGGAAGGCCTGGCTTGGAGGACACAGACCCTTACTATTTCTTCACTCAGAGTCAGAGGAAGGTCAGCCAGAGCCTTAGTCAAGACTGCACTGGGACTTCGAGACAGTTGCCACGAATAAGAGAAGAGGCCTTTGTTTCACATGACAAGGATGCTATCTATCCATCTTCTAAGGATTTGCCTTCTATAATATATGGAAAAGTATACAGTTAGTTAAACAGCATGCCCACCCCCTTTTCCAAGCTTCCTTTTCATTTCATGGCCCCCCATTTCCTCTTTGCTCCCCACAACACATTACCTGTCTAGTTAGCTTCAGAGTGGTTTTGTATGTTCAGCCTATGGACTGTTTGTGATGGCATGCGCTATCAAGGACTAACTGAAAGAATTAACCTCCTTTACCTAAAGGAAAGTTCTCTTGGTTTTGAGATAAATCAAGACCCAAGGTCGGCGAAGAGAGGAAAGAAATAAATGACTCCCTCTTTCGTCTGCTGCATATTTTTAACCTACAAATCAGCTCTGCAAGTGGAATGCTGGCAAATACGAACGGCTTCGTGATCCTTCTCAACGTAACTGCCATCTTGTCCAAGATTTTATTTGGAGTCAAGAAAAACGATTTCACCGAATTTTTTGGCCCTTAACTGAGGGGGTGTGGGGGGTGTGGGGCTTCATTCTTTTCCTTTCCAAGTTTGACATTCATTACCTCGGGTAGGGTGGGAGGTAGGGAATGTGGAAAGATGTATGTGGTGTCTCTGAACAAATGCACTGATTTCATTACTACAAATAACTGAAACGACATTCCCTCGCTTGGAACAGTCTGCTCAGGAAGCAGACATGGGATGCTTCCAGCTCTGCTGGGTCACAGTTGGCTCTTCATGGCTTCAGGTTTGGTCAGACAGACTTCTGTCTTACCCAGGCTACTGACACGGGAGTGGACTTACCACGGAATGCCACAGAGTGGGCTTGAGAATGACAGTCCCCCAAGAAGAGCTCACACTGACATTACTGCTCTCTCTGAAGAAATCTGAGAGCACCAGGTACTTCACGCTTGGCTGGTGTTTGCAGAAAGGTTTTTTTTGGAGGCCATGACCCTTACCTGAAAGTAGTCAGCCTTACAGCAACATGTTTATGGAATCCCAAGAGCATTCATTCAGTCGTGTTCCCAGAGTACTGTTCCTTCGGCTTTCTTACTGATAAATAAAATCTGTAGCAGGCCATGGATTTGGATGGTACTCTTGCACTGGACCCAACGCACCAAACCAAAATGGAGATGTTTGTACTAAAGGCAACTAATTCCTGCAAGAGTGTTCCTGGCAGTTTCAGCAACAGAGATTTAGTCAGTTATAGGGGTTGGCTGATTCGAATGTGATTGTGGCATTGTAAGCAATTAAACTGTCTTTTTTTTTTTTTTTTTTTTTTTTTTTTTTTGCCTGATTCCATTTTTCTGTACATAAATGCTGCCTGATCACAAAACAAGCCAGAACGTTCTGGTTCTGACAGCTGCCCAATTCACAATATCTGCTCAATGCAAGCATCTTTTGCAGGGGTGGGGTAAGGGATGGGAGGGTCTTGTTTTGTTTTTGTTTTAATTCTCTCAAACTCAGTTAAATTTAAATGTCTCTAAGGTCTTTCATTGACTCTCTTCTGCCATGCCTCCCAACTCTTTCCTTTTTTTCCATTTCTGTCTTTCCTGGCCTCTTTCTACGACTGGACAGGTACCCGGTAAGCTCATTTGCTAAAGGCTTGGCTGCTAGGGTGCTGAAACTGGGAGGCTGTGAAACCTTCAGATGGACCACTGTCACTGCGAGGTCCTTGTGTCACTGGGGGTGTGTCCTTGAGGATTTTGGGGTCCCCTCATTTTCTTCTTTGCTTTCTGGTCACAAGGGGAGCAGCTTTGCTCTGACATGTACTCCCTCCTTAATGTGTGCTACTACCGATCCAAAGCAGTGGGGTAGTAGATCACAGAGTGGGGCCCCAAATTAACCTTTTCTTTCTGCACGCTGATTATCTCAGGAACATTGTCACAGGGATGGAAACTGACTAACACACACGAGTTAGTTCCCGCCAAGAAACTTATCTCATGTGACGCTCGCTTCCCGCTGCTCAGAAAACCTGCTTTCTAAGGTGGTTGTTTGTTCCTGTTCATTTTAGACTGCTCACAGGCAGAGATTTAATCCATCGTATTTCTCAGTCCAGCCAGCACTAGCCTCTTTGTTTGGCTCATTTTTCCCCCTTTAATCCCCTATTTCCCAGATATTTTCCCACTCATATCTTTGGGCACAATGGAAGACTTTTATGAAGCTTATAAGTATTAAATAATAAAGCCTTCCTTTCACATGTGTATAAATTATTTTGAATGCATATGCATCAACTTTTAACTAATTAGTTAATTTTTGAATCCCAGCTGCAGTTTCCCCTCCTTCCTCTCTTCCCAATCCCCATTTCCCCATTGTCCCCACTTCCCAATCCACTCCTCCTCTATTTCTGTTCAAGAAAATACAGCACATCAAGTTATAGTAAGACTAAGTACCTTCTCATGTATTCAGCCTGGGCAAGGCAATGCAGTGTGAGGAATAAGGTCTTGAAAGCCAGAAAAAAATGTCAGAGGCAGCCCCTGCTCCCACTGTTAGGAGTCCTACAAGAGGACCAAGCTGCACAACTGTAATATATGTGCCTAGGTCAGTCCCAATAAGCAGTAACTTCTGCAGATGCCACTGCAGTGTAAATCATTTGCCTTTCTTTTTATTTTCCTCACACAAATCTGTGATTTTAGGGGTTGTCTAGGTTGCTGTGCATAGAGCCCATACTAGCAGTTGCTACAGAGATGGACACCACTCACAGGCTATGACGCCGCCGCTTCTTCACACACGAAGCGGGAAGCACACATCTTCTAGAGTGAGTGCTAGAACAGACCCAGCCACACACAAGAGCAGGTAACACAAGAGCAATCTCTGGCCTTGAATAAATAAATAACCCTGAGCCCCTCTGTAATTGTCCATGTGACCCCATAGGCTTCCCTTTGAACCACATACCACATGGTTATTCAGGGATGACTGGTAAACATCCAGGAGTGCCTGAGATCAGGACTGTATTTGTTTACATACAGACTGCTGCATCCATAGGACCCATCATCTAGCTAGGAAACAGAACTTCCATCAACACTTACTGGATGACAGTAAGGATTAGCAGTTGAGTCAATAATAATGATAAAATCCGGGGGATGGTGGCACACACCTTTAATTACACCAGTAGAGGTAGAGGCAGTTCTCTGTGAGTTTGAGCCTGGCCTGCTCTACAGAGTGAGTTCCTGGATAGCCAGGACTATTTCACAGAGAAACCTTGTCTCAAAAACCCAACAATAATAATGATGATATGATGATGATGATGATGATGATAATGATGATGATGATGATGATGATGATGATAAAAACATGGTGATTGGTGTCAGACACATGCAGAGGACAGGTCTGGCTATACCATGGAACAATGTTCTCAACTTTCCAGAGTCTAGATTCTCCCCTGGAAAAGGTGAAGCAGAGCCAGGATAGCACAAAGAAGTGATTATCTCACATGAAAATGGCAGAGTGACTCAAAAATATCTTTGCACTTGGATCTAACTCTCAAAAAAGGAGTTATCTTCAGTCAGGTGGTGGTGGCACATGCCTTTAATCCCAGCACTCAGGAGGCAGAGGCAGGTGGATCTCTGTGAATTTGAGGCCAACCTGGTCTACAAGAGCTAGTTCCAGGACAAGTTCCAAAGCTTCAGAGGAACCCTGTCTTGAAACAACAACAAAAAAACAAAACAAAACAACAGCAACAAAAGGCATTACCTTCAATCCAGTCCTATAAAGGGTTAGTGCTCCACGAGGGCCATCGAGAGCATGCATACATATAACTTCAGCTTTAGGACAGTAGGATTTGCCAGAGAGGATCATGGGTGATCAAGCCCTGACTCAGCAGTACCAATGAGTCCATACTAGTCTAGGGAATACAATGAGGCTTTAAAGATATGGTAAAATACTACTTTAGAACAGGAACACAGAGTGAAGGGTGTTCTTAGCTACAGGCAGCACAAAAATGTTTCAAACCCAACTTTGTTATTGTTGTGTTACAGGGTGCTTCATGACACTTGGAAGAAGCAACTGGTGAAGATGGACTAATTGGCAAACAGGACACAACACACAGGACTTTCATTACAAAAGGAATCAGCAGACTCTGGCTGGGCCAACTCTGCCTCAAAATCCATTGCTGGTGGGATTGTCTGTGGCTCCTTTCAAATGGAAGATTTGACTAGTGCAGCAGAGATGACCTGGTCCTGCCCGAGCCCAAGACATTTATTCTTTGCTCCTCATACAGGAAGTTTGCTGACTCTTAGCTTAGAAGGGCACACAGAACAGCTATGCTTAATTTAAGAATCAGCTGACATAGTTTAGCAGAAACGTAATGATGGTGAAGCATCATTGCAGGAGTGAAGTGTGTGTGTGTGTGTGTGTGTGTGAGAGAGAGAGAGAGAGAGAGACAGACAGACAGACAGACAGAGACAGAGACAGAGAGAGAAAGAGAGAGACAGAGAGAGAGGAAGAGAGAGAGCGAGCGAGAGAGAGAGAAAGAGAGAGAGATCTTTTAATAACCCAGCTCCTGAGCAGCTCAGACCACACAATTCATTCTTGACAAATTTTCTTTTTACACACAATTTTGTAGAAGCAGCCAGGGTTTTCAAAGCCTGTCTTTTCACCATTCAGAAAAACTAACAACGAACGAAAAGAAATGGAGCTTATATGAATCTGAGAGTCCTCCTTGCACCCTCTGCCAGTGATCTGCGGTCTCCACAACAGAGTGACAGAACACGTGATTTAGTCGTGAACCTGGGAGGTGGGATCCAAGCTCGAGCACCCAGAGCTCTGTTTTCATGTCCTCTACATGCTCAGCTCTGCTTCCTTTATTCACAGAGCTCTAATGACCTGTGAATCCAGGAGATGCGTCCCTAAGCCAACTAGACACACTAGTTGTCTTTCAGTCCCCACAAAAACTCCCCACCAAAGTTCCCTTTCTCACCAAAGTCCACTGAAAAAAAAATAAAAAGGACCAGAAACATTTATTAAGGCAACCAAGGAAAAAAGAGCCAAGAATTCAATAACAGAGACGCAGAACTGAAACTTTCTCCCTTTTTAACAATAGACCAGTAACTAAATCTTTCTCAACCTTATTTTTCCAAGCTTTTCAAGAACTGTTGATACAACATAGAACCGTGGAATCATTTAATCTGTAGATGTGTGTGTTTCATCTGAAGCAATAGATAGTTGCGAGTTTTTTTTTGTTTTGTTTTGTTAGGCTCTGTAAGAGATGTACACAATTGACTGACAACATTCCTATTTAGTTAAAGAGAAAAGAGACATCAGGATCAACCCTTCAGTGTGTATCAGCTATGGAGAATATGGACACACACACACACACACACCCCCTTTCCCAACCACTTGGCTGGAGCATAGACCCTGCCAAGATGGGGTCCTAGGCACTTATGAAGTTTTGGTGAGCCTTCGTCAATCTTGGTAAGGCCTTGCGTAAAGTCAGCATCTACCACAGTGTGTGGCCTGGGTGGTGTCCACTAACCTTAGGGCATCTCCCATTGGGTGGAGGAGTGTTTGTGTTTCCAAAACAGCTAGCTCAGAGGATACTGAAAGAATCTCTGTCCGCACTGAAAAGCCCAGTTTCTTCATTATTCTGACAGAAACCAGAAGGCCAATGTGAGTTTCTCGGAGTCAGAGCATGCTGGGAATATCACTGAGGCTCTTGCTGGTGGAGAATGAAATCAGTTTCCGAGTCTGACACATAACTGGCCCCTTTGTGGACTTTTTGATCCACTCTAATTCTCTAATGTGTGTCTTAGAATATTTTGGATTTTGCTTTATTTTCTTAAGGCTGTAAAGGACCTCCTTATGTTTCCATCCACTTTATTTTAACAGCATTTTTTTCCTCTTAATGATTTTTTTTTTCTGGAGCTATTTCTCTGTGAAGGAAGTGTGGTTTTGTATTTGGAGGAAGCCATGTGTCTGTGGCCTGTTTTCTTTGACTGGTAGCAGAGTTTCAAATAGAAAACGGCTTCACACACTGAGGAGTCTGGGTGGGGGCTATGGTTTTAGTGGTTCCCTGTTCCTCCCCAAGCCCAGCCCTCACCAGGAAAGGCCTAGCTCTAGGAGAAGCGTACAGGAGATTGCATGTGTCCAACATAACACTTCTCACAACCACAATAAATGAGTTGTTGTGCAATTCAAGTATAACAGCATCTCCACAGCCACGCAGTCATCTAATAAAGCTGGGCTTGGGGGGTCTCAATCTGTTTTCTGTTGCTGTAACAGAAAACCTAAGACTTGCTAATTCACGATGAACACTTTCTCTCCTCATGCTTCTCTAGGCTGAGAAATCTAAGATCCAGTCATTACCATCTGGCAAGGACCTTTTTGCTATATCCTCCCATAGTGTAAGACAGAAAGCAAAGAAGCAAAAGGAACCAAACCACCTTTCAAAACAGCAGAATCCCACCTGTGAGGGTGGGGGCCTTTAAAATCTAACCACACCTTGAAAGTCTCACCTCTTAATACTGTTAGCATGGCAACTGAATTTCAACATGAGTTTGGAGCAGACAAAAATACAAATCATGGCAGCCAGCTTCCCCGGTGAATGATCTTGGCAGTCACTTGTTGAAGGTCCCAGCTCAGAAGGGAATATATGATGGTTCATCTTCTCAACTTGACTGAATGTGGAATCTTTTAAGGAAGAAGCCTTTGGGCATGCCTGTGAAAATATTCAAATCGAGTTCATAGAGATGGGAAGATACATCGCAACCGTGGGCAGGCCATCCGGTAAGCTAGGATCCTGAACAGAGTGAAGGGGAGAAAGGGAACTGAGCACCCAAGCATTTGCCTCCTGGAACTCACCATTACAAACTTTATCCCAACTATGAGAAAATAAACCTTCCTTCTCTTTAGCTTTCTTCACCTTAGGTATTTTGTTACATTTCAAGAACGAGGCTATTAAAGAGTCATTTTGGGTTAACGTTTATTGTCATTGTCTTGAAAACATTAACATGTTTGAACAAGGGGCCCTGTAAATTACGTATCAAGCACTGGCCTGAGTCTCAACTAAGCTCTTTGCCATGTTCCAAGCCCCATACCTTGGAGACAGTTGCTGCTGACTGTGGTGGCTGATGAAGTTCCTGATGATGCTGTCATCCAGACACGGTTCAGCAAACCCATAGGTAGCACTAAGAGTGTTACCTCATCAAAGTGAATTCTGAGAATGGAAATGAGTGCCACTTCAGGTTGGGTTCTCAGGAGGCTCTGAGGCGGAACTGTTGGGCTATGCACCTGTCACCAAGAAAGCGGTTAGGTTAACCTACACTGCATTCCAAGCTGACACATCCCTTAGTTAACACAGTCCATCTCTCTGATGGAGAATACACCTGAAGGGAGGCATGGTCCTTGATGAGAGGCCTTTTCAGTGTACGGAAGTGGTTCCCAGACGGGATGATATTTGACCCTAGAGGATGTTTGAAAATGACTGTGCTTGTTATAACCAAGAAGGGCATCCAATAGTTAGAGCCGAAGGATATTAAAAATGCTGCAGTGTATAGAACAGCCGCCCAAAATGCAGAAGGAATAGCCCCAAATGCTAGTATTGTATGATGAGAAATCCCTACCCAAGGCAAATCCCAGGGTAGCCAAAAGTTTGGCTATCTGCAGACAGGAGTTAAATTCTGTACTCCTGACACCTACCCCAATAGTCTGCTTCTCATGGGCCCAAAGAAGAAGGGCCGACAGATCATGAATTGAAGCCTTCAAAACTTAGATTTGTCACATATTAAAAATAAGCTAACTCTATCAGTATTTGGTTCAGTGGCATAAAGCTAGCATATACACCTCCCAGACTCTAAGTGGCCTTGGTATGGTAACTCGGATCGGCAGGACAGCCTATGTGGCTAGGTCTCATTTCCTCTGAGATGATGAGAGAGCAACTTTGGCTTGGGCCTGGTGGGCCTCCTCCTAAAACTTATGAAAGGAAGCTGGTAGGGAGAAAATGACAGCCAAGACTGACATCAGAGTACAGGAGACAGAAATTTCTGTTGATTCTATATTCCCATGTTGGTCTTGATGTTATTAGTCATTAGCGCTGTCTCTCAATGTCAGGCCTGGGGCTATAGCATCTTTGTGATCCATTTTGACTGCCACCCACATACTGACTTTACTCTGTTGGAACAAATCTCAGCAGCACATGAACTTCAGCAGAAGCCGGACGGTGCTGTGCACCACGGGGTTCTAGCAGTGACGGAGGGAGAAACCCTGCTGTAATCCTGAGGCTGGCATCATGCTGGCGTCTACTTATGAGACTCCCTGTGCCCTCTAGCCTTGCTCACATCTTACCCCTAAGATGCCACTCTCATGTTACAACGGATAGCTTAGCTGGGCTCATCCAACTTCACACATCGGAGGATCCGACAGAACTTAGCTGGGCTCATCTAACTGCACAACTCGAAGGATCTGATCGAACTCAGACAGGAGGGGCAGTTTAGGCTTCGAGTTGACTTAGTGACATGACACAGGCACTTTCTCTCTACCAGGTTCTAGAAGCCAACAAGAAGCAATTTTTCTCTGATGTGTGTAATTCTCTTCAGATGCCCCTAATCCAAAGACCTGGGGGGAATACAGGGAAATTCCCTGTATTTAGGTTGGCCAGTCATGAAGCCCCAAGTGGGCACCAGCATGCCTGGCTTTAAAGTCAGGCGCTCCTCCTTGAGAAGCAAGCACTTCACCAACTACACTAACTTCCCAGCCTTCTTTAGTTATGGGCTTCTTTCTCTTTTTTCTTTTCTTTTCTTTCTTTCTTTCTTTCTTTCTTTCTTTCTTTCTTTCTTTCTTTCTTTCTATTTTTCTTTTTCATTGACCTACTTTAGGCCTAATCCAATGACCCACATCTAGTAGCTGGAGAAGGAAACTGCTGGTCTCAGGCTTGTTCATTGTCATTACATTGGAGACTAGAAGGAGACAGAACAGGGATTTGGTGTAGATAATTGCTGAATTGTGGGGTAATCTTTGTAGCTGTGCCCAGATTCTGTACAATGGTTCACTTTAGAGATAGGAAAATAAAGAAGAAATGAATAAGTCAGGAGAGATAGCATCGGTGCCTGGAGGCTTGACTAAGACAACACTAGGGCAAGCAGGAACTCTCTGCGAAGTCCCAGACTGGGAACGCACTGAGGGATTTGAGGGCTGTGTTTGCATGTCTTTCAATTTTCTTTCAAGGCACAACATGATAAAGGAGCCTTTCAGTGTTTTGGTTCACTTTTCCTGTCCTTAATTCCCTTTTATTGGTTTCTCCTTCAACTTTATACCTTGAGTTTAGTTTTGTTTGATGAAAAGTGGTTTTGGAATTATAGATCAGAAATGGAGAGATTCTTTATGTGTTTTTTTCCTCTACCCAATAAAACTGTGAGATAGATGTTGCCAAGTGCTGTGGTTTGGGGTCTCTCCTGCCATCTTTAATCTTTTCTCATGTGGGGCCTGAAATCGCGAGTCTAAGAGCTGTCGTTACCCTATTGGTTTTCCTGTCACCTATTTTATAAGTTCCATGAAAGAAAATCACATTTTTCTATCCTTCATTGGCATATTTGATTAGGTAACTGTGACCCCTTACTGCCTCTCTGGGTAGGTTACCTCCCCCTCTATTCCTCGGGGTTCATGTTCATTATTATAAATAATGAAGTACCCCCTTAATCCCTCCTTCATGTACATGGGTGATCAGAAGTTTATACTTTTAACTACTTATTCAGCTCCCAATGTTTCCCAACAGTATCCTGTTTCCCACTGCCCCCCCCACCGTGTGTGTATCTGTGTGTGTATGTGTGTGTGTGTTGGGAAGTACCAGCCAGAACAAGACACAATAGAAAGATATCATTATCTTTATTCTTCAAGAACATATGATTTAGTGGGGTAGACAAGGTGGCCACATTCAATAAAGCAAACAAAGAAGGAAACGCTGAAATGAGAGAATAAGAAAAACGACAACAGTAACAATGAAGGTTTGTTGAGCAATTAGCAGCTAGTTGCCATGCATTGTCTAAAGCACATTGTGTGTAACAGCCTATAAAATATTTCTTTTATTTCTTCAGTTAGGAACTGTGATTGGCCCCACTTCCCAGGTTAGATGATGAAGGCTCTGAAATTTCAAATGACTTGGCCCAAATTGCACAGCCCCTGCAAACGGGTGACGTCCTGTTCTGGTGTTGGAGGACTCATAACGGCCAAGCCAGGCCTTGGGAAATATTCAGAAAACAAAGGTACCAAGGCAGGGCATCTCAGCAGACAGGAGGAAGATAGGGGGTACATAATGAAGAGGAGCACATGCCGGGAACAGCTTCATAGAACCTAGGCACAGGAGCCAGCAAGGCCTATCGCAGGTCATGAGAAATGGTTTCTGGTTTATCAAAGTCTAGGGGGCCACAGGTCTGACCCATTACTGTCCTGGGTGAGAGTAGGGCCTACAGCGTGAACACGAGAAACCTCCCAGTTTACTCCAGTTTCTCCTTTCTGGAATTCCTTTTCTTTTACAGTAACTTTAATTTTAGGCATGTTTCTGAGCAATGGCTTTGAGGTCATGACTCAGAAGTCAGAAAAAGAGACATCAGGAGATTGATGATCACCAAGAGGGCTAGACACAGATTCAACGGGAAGAAAGGGGAAAATCAAAGGCTCTGCCTGAGTGTCTGGAAGTATGGTCCTGCTGGCAGAATTAAGAAAAAGAGACAATTTGGGGAAAGATGATCTCATTCTTGGATAGTTTAAGTCTATGTGACACCAAAAAAGCCAAGGAGCCATTCAGACAACAAGCTGGTGATTCAGTGGGAGGTCATTCCTGATGATACAGATGTGTATTTTCTTCCTATTTCCAGGAAGTTATATACCACCACTCCTACATTCCCTCATTAAAAAAAGAAAACAAAAAAAACCTTTCTCTATATAACAGATTTTTCTAGAAACTTCCAGACACTTGTAGTCCTGCCTCTATAGCTTTGTCTCTGTCACAAGCCTGGTAAATCTGGCCCCTTGGGAAAGCCGTCCTGACTCCTGGCCAGGCCATCCCTTTCCACAGACAGACTCCCTCGGTGCTCTGGGAATATGGCCCATTATCAGTGGTCTGCTGAACTCCTGCTATCTTCACAGAGGGGGCTCTGACTTCAGTTAGGCTGTGATGCTGCACTATCCCAGCAGGGGTGGCTGCCAAAAGCAGAGCAGAAACATACAGTGACAGTTTCCTTTCGCAGATGATATCGTGTGTGTGGCTGCTGACTGGAAATGTGGATCCTGTCAGGACCAGCGAATTCACTCTGAAAACGCAGCCACAATGTGTGACTGCACAGGCCTGTGCTAGCCAGAGGTCAGGACCCAGGCCCTGTGACAAGGGGAGCTGTGAACGCACTGACTGAAATATGGACCCTGTCAGCAACACTTCATCCCCTCAGCCTCCATCCCCATGAGCCTGGAAGACTCCATGAAAGTCTTTTCATGCTGAGAATATACTTCCTGTGATCCAGAATCTCCTACCAACCTCCCCAGCCCTAGAAGGACTTGGATTATGGCTCTGAAAATATTTTAGGAAAATACAGTATTTAATAAAAATTATAAAAGCCAATTGTTTCTACTAGGTTCCTCCACTGGACCCAGCAGACCAGACCTAACCAAAATGAAGTCTTCCTTGTTAAACACCATGTAAGTGAATTGAAACAGATTATTTGCTTTAATTCAATGGAAAATGGAACCCCAAGTAACCTGGTCTTATATACCACCAGGCTGTGTATCTCTAGAGCTCTGCTTTCATAATCTCCCATCACAAAAGCCACTATTCTGCCACAACACATGGAAGTTTGCATTCTATTTTTTTTAGGATAGAAGCTTCCATGATTCATAAATATCAGATTAAACAACAACTAGATTTACAAAATAGCTTTTCTTGACTTTTGACAATTTGTACTCAAAAGCTTTATTTACTGTCTTAAGAGGCACAGAAGGGAGAACTTTGGACCATCTCCGGAGTCCCTTTTCTACCACGTTTATAAATTCCTTTAAAAGACTCTGGAATTGGGGCTATTTCCTATAGGCTGTAGTTTGTTGGGGGCAGTGGCCATGCCTGTCTCTTCCCTTCACACTGCTATGCCTCTCCCTGCCAGGTTATTAATAAATGGTAAATACTATTCATCATAAACTCCTATGATGCATGACTTTAGAAAGTGCTCCAAGAACGACTGTTGCCTTCCCTTCAAAAGGTAGCTCTGAATTTTAGTGAGAAGAAATGGGCTCTTCACATGAACCTCCCTGGTCACTTTTCTTCTCACCTGTCATAATATTAGACAAGGTGACAACGTTCTCTCAAAATCTCAAATTACATATTTTTGTAAAAACTGGGCCTTAGTGAGCCTTAATCAAAGCATGTTTGACACTTTCTAATGCTCAGAGCTACCAATGGTAGCAGAGGTCCCTGAACTTTAATAGACTGCACAGTCATTGGAATTTTCTAGAAATATGCCTGACAATGTGAATTTTAAATAACGTAAAGTGGCCCATATGTTCTTACCTTGTAAGAATCCATCCTAAATCCCTTCCTCCTGATCACTGGTCGTCCCATCCTCATTGAGGCACCATGCTCTGAGGTCATGATACCCTTTGTCTTGTGCACCCTGTCTGTGGCTTCCCCAGTCTGTATATAGTGTGTACTACTGATCTGTTAGAGTCTACAAGCGAATACCTACCGGACTCAACTTGTTATCTTCTAAATCTATCCAGTTATAACCCATTAAACTCAACCAATGACTTTCCAAAACCAAAAAGTTGATGACCTACTAGACTCAAACAGTGATGATCTTCTAGAGTCAACCATTGACCTGTTAGACTCAACCAGTGACTAACCAGAATCAAACTGTGACACAGCAGAATTGGCTGCTGATCAGAAGACTTTTGATGAAGCGTTAATAGATGGTCTAGAGCAGTGGTTCTCAATCTTCCTAATGCTGTGACCCTTTCATATGTTCCTCATGCTGTGGTGACCCCAACCAGACAATTATTTTGTTGCTATTTCATGACTGTAATTTTACTACTGTTGTGAATTGCAGTGGAAATATCTGATAAGCAGGATATCTAATATGTGGCCCCACAGTGGAGTCATGACCCACAGGTGAGAGCCACGGGTCTAGAAGTTAACATGGATAGAGATTTAAGTACTGATCTTGACCAGACCACAGAACTCATGTCAAACAGAGATGTGAATCAGGAAATCACACAGACTTCTGTGTCCTCTACTGACATTGAGACAGTCATCTCCAGCTTTCTGGAAGAAACTGGTGAGACCAGAGATGGCTACATTACAGACAGAGGGCTTCATGAGCAAAGATTTTAACCAGACTGGTACTTGAATGGAAAAAAGTGAGCATAGTATGGTGTAGCCTTATTTTAACCAGACTGGTACTTCTTCAATGGAAAGCAGTAAGCATATCTCAGTGTAGCTTTAAAACTAAACAAAGCTCTCACTATCACTAAGCTCTCATCCACTCTCTGAGAACACTCTAGTACTTGAACAAACCTACCACTACCCTTCTGGATGCTGTGTGATTATAGAGGATGATGTAAGTCTGAGGATTAGAAACGATTTAACATCAAAAATGGGGTAGTGGTAAAATCCAGATACATGAACACAATACAAAATCTATGCTGGAAGAGAATATTTGTAAGAAACAGACTTACGTTATATGTTATAAGAGTAAATTTATAGTTGTCCTTATGTTTAGAAAAAAAGATGAATAATATAAATGTGAACCTCAAAAAGCTGAAAATAAAATAAATGCTAAAGTCATTATATCAGAAAACTGACTTGAGTTTAAAAAATTCTTCATGGGGCTGGAGAGATGGCTTCCAGGCTACGAGCAGTGGTTGCCCTTCCAAAGGATCCTGGCTTGCTTCCCAGCACCAACATGGTGGCTCATAACTATCTGTAACCCTAGTCCCAGGGGATCCATCACTCTCTTTTGGTGTCATGGGCAATGCACACATGTGGCACACAAATGTATGTGCAGACAAAAATACAAATAAATGCATAAAACATATAAATAAGCGACTTATATTAAATTCTCCATGATTAAAATTTTTCTCTAATTAACATGCATATTTTATATTTAAAAAATTGGACAAGCCAGGAGGTGGTGGCATGCACCTTTAATCCCACCACTTGGGAGACAGAGGCAGGCAGATCTCTATGAGTCTGAGGCTAGCCTGGTCTATACAGCAAGTTCCAGGACAGGCTCCAAAGCTACACAGAGAAACTCTGTCTCAAAAAACCAAACCAACCAAACCAACCAACAACAACAAAAAATAGGACGAATGTGACTCAATAGGACTTTATCTCAGGACTACTGGTCCTTTTCCCTAGGCCACCCTCTAAGTACAACTAATGTAATGGAAAAATTAAAAATTGCTGCAGGATCCCCAGTGGCAGCAGGCAGCAGAAATGCTGTGGTAGCAGGCCATGTGGCGGCAGGCAGCAGGCCCTGAGAGCAGCCAGTCCCAGGCAGAGATGGCTGCCTGTCCCTGAGCAGTGGCTGGTCCCAGGCAGGGAGACACATGGTGGGCAGGCAAGAGACAGAGACATGGGTAGGCACCATGCAGTGTGAGGTTGGATATTTATTCAGGGTATTATGGAGGGGGAAGGGAGAAGGGGAAAATAGGAGAGAGAGAGAGAGAGAGAGAGAGAGAGAGAGAGAGAGAGAGAGAAGAGAAAAAGAGAAGAGGGGGGAAGAAATGGGGAGAGAGGCAGAAGCTGCTTCTCCTGAGGAAGATGGGAAAAAGAGAGCAAGCTCAGGCTGGAAGCTAAAGATCAGCCTGCCTCAGTACATGGGGAAGGAAGTGGGCATGGCTTGTCTCTTAAAGAGACAGAACAATCATTGCAACTAAAACCTCTGAATATTTTATATAAAGCAAATATGAAAACTTGAGGGGCATGGAGAAGGAAGTGTACCACTGGGAATCAAGAAGTAGCACAGCAGTGAGTTTCCTGGGCTCTCCTGTCTTAGATGTCCAAGCCTTGGGGCAGAAGACAGCAACAACCCAGAGTGATCAACATGAGCTGGGAATGCTGATTAACAAAATCTGTGCTTGGCCAAAGGACCAAGAAAAGAGCCAGAGTTCAACCAGTGCCTTACTCCAGCCAAACACCACAGGGGAGAGCATTGGCTCCACCCACACAACAACAGCAAACACCACAGGAGAGAGCATTGGCTCCACCCACACAACAGCAAACACCACAGGAGAGAGCATTGGCTCCATCCACACAACAGCAAACACCACAGGAGAGAGCATTGGCTCCACCCACACCCAGTCAAACACCACAGGAAAGAGAATTGGCTCCACCCATACAACAACAGCCAAACAGGAAGCCCAGACTTACTCCTTCTTGTGAAGTTCATTCCTCTGGAGTGCTGTCAGGAAAGTATGAGTGAGCGGGAGCTGTTTCTCTGTCCATGCCAGGCAGGGTAATGCTTCCCACACTCCTCTTTCCAAGGGTCAGTAGACATCCTACAGGGAACTGCACTTTTGGCCCTCTTTGCCCCAAGTGAAGCAGTGTAGTAGAAGCCAGCTACAGCAGAAGGCTTAAGAGACAAGAACCCATAGTTCACTGCTCAAAGTGTTCAGTCTTGAATTTTAAAAAAAAAAATAATAATCCACTCATCATACTTAAAACCAGGAAACCCACAATTTGAATGGGGCAAAAACCCCAGTAGATGACCACATTGAGATTATGAAGATGCCAGGATCATCTGATTAAACCTTTAAAGTCAGTAACAAATACTTTAAGAGCAGTTTAGTTCTAAGCACCCTTGAAACTTTTTTTTTTTAAGTCTTGGAAAAGAAATAGAAAGTGATTGTTTTGCTTGTTTGGTTTGGTACAAAGCAGAATCAAACAGAAACGCTAGAACTAAAAATCCACCAATAACCTCAAATTTAAAACTTAGTGGGCAGTCTCAGGAGTAGAGTGAAGCTGAAGATTGAATAGTAGATGCTTACCAAGTTGAACATCAGAAAGAAAATAAACTGGAAAGGAAAATTACTGTCTTGGTTGGGACGACCTTGGGCTAGTGAAAGACACCAGTGTGCTTCAGAGAGGATGATGTGTGGTACAGTTACTGAGAGATGGGTGGTCCTGATAAGAAGAGGCCAGAGAAAAGGGTGATGTGTCTGCTCCTCCCTTGTCTTCTCCAAGCGGATGTGTCTATTGCTGCCACTGCAATCCTCCGCTACAGCAGACTCCAACTTTCTTTTCAGTCATAACAGAGGCTCATAGCTGGTCCACGTGCAGAGAACAGGAGACTGTGAAGTGTTCACCGCTCTTATTTGGACACCTCTATCCCATCCAGTCCCTGCCAAGGATGTGGGAAAGGTGGTCAGAAGATCACAAAAGCCAAAGGGAGTGGATGTCTGCAGAGAAGCTGTATTTGCTGGACATGATAGACCTAGTGTACATATGAACTCCCAGCAGCTATGACTTCATGCATAAGCCATTAAAAATAAAGGATGGATAGGGGAGGGGCTAATGAATCCCCACCCACATCCAAGGAACTATTGCAGTTGATGGCTTTTGGGAGACAGAGAGTCAGTCTGTGTGGGGACGCATAGTCGTGAACCTGTTCCACCTTGACTGGAGGTCAGAGAGTTTGAGCTTATTTTTTCTCTTTTAAAATTGTTGAGAACAGGTGTGGCTATACACCCTGACCTAGGCTACGGCAACTTAGTGTTTTGAAGATTAAGATGACCCATAGAGGTGGCTTCCCCTCCACCTGACCAAAGGTCAGAGAATTCAAGCCTGCTCCCGCTCCTTCATTTAAAATAGGAGGCTTGACAAAGGGAGTAGCTCCTACAGGGTACTTGTTCTAGGGCATGTTCACTGCATATCCTGCCCAGGACATCAGAATGCCTAACTCAGGAAATAGTGACTTGATGTCTCAAGTACTCAACAAGTAGCTGTCCTACTTGTCCTTCGTGTCATGTTAGAGCAGTCTTTTGCCTTCTTCCCCCACTTTTGTATTGGGGTATAAAAGCTTATTAAAAATAAATGCGGGTGGATTCAGTATTTAGTATTCACAGAGCTGCCCTCCCAGTACTAACCAGTTTCTTTCATATCTCTGTTCCTCCTACCTAACATTTCTACCTTACCTTGGAACATAGGATCCCGCCGTTGGCTGGACCACAACAGAAGTGACCCCAAAATGCGGTTTATGACAAGTTTGCTTCAGAGGTGCAGTTCCATGCTCTAGTAGATAGTCCTACATCCATGTACTTACAGGTGGTACTGAGCAGACGCAGTGGATATGTTTAAAGAACCTTATGAAGTTGGGAGGAAAAAATGGGGAGGAGGAGGAGGAATGAGGGAGGAGAGAATGGGGACTGGAGGTGATAAAAACATAGATGTATGTAATGAATTCTCAAACATAGAAAAATATGTTTAATTCTTTTAAATTTTACATATGCAAATTGAAAACTGAGACCTTTGATAACTACTTGGGAAACAAAGTTTTGTAATAAAATGAAAAGAACAAAAATAAACAAAAACAAAGACTGGGAATATAGCTCTGTTGTAGACTGGTTGTCTAGTGTGTGTAAGGTCCTAGATTGAATCTTCAACACTGAAAAAGGAAAGTAAACCCAAACAACAACACAAATCTCCAACTATTATTTGGCTCTTGGAGGGAGCATTGGCAGCTCTGACGGAAACTGTCATTTAAGCCATTTTTGTGTTTCATGGACATTTGGGGGCAGATGAATAGTATGGCTCCTTATCACTTTTTCAAACAGCCTTGTTATTTTACCCTCCTTGCTTTCCTTCTCTATTATTTCCCTCCCTGTGCCTATTTAGAGTTCCCATCTCCCCATTTTCCCAACCATATCACTTATACCTTGTTATTCTTCTTTCTATTGCTCCTCCAACCCATGGCTACCCAAATGGTCCATTTTTACTTTTGCAGTGTCTCCAGGATATGTATTTAAATCTGCAGTTTGAGGCTAGGAGCATCATATGAGAGAATATGGGACATTTGTCTTTCTGGGTTTGGGTTATCTCCCTGAACACGATCCTTTCTAGTTCCATCTACTTACCTGCAGATTTCATTTCTCTTTTCAGCTGGATGATATTCCATAGTGTGTATGTATCACATTTTCATTATTTGTTCTTCAGATGAAGGACGTTTAGACTGTTTCCATTCCCTAGATATTGTGAACATGGAAGCAATGAATGTGGCTGATCAAATAAATATCTATGGAATGGGATGTCAAGTCCTTGGGCCTGGAACAAGGAGCGGTATAGCTGAGTCGTTGGTTAATTCTACTTTTATCTTTCTGAGAACTCTCCACACTGATTTCCAGAGTGACTACACCAGTTTTCAACCCCACAAACTGTGAAAGAATGTTCCTCTTACCCACGTCATTGCCATTAGACTTGAAGATGAAATCTCAAAGTTGTTTTGAGTCACATTTCCCTATTTTCTAGGGAAACAATCCTTTTTTTAGACACTTCTTAGATGTTTATTTTTCTTTTGAGTATGCTCTGTTCAGGTTCCAAGTCCATATTTTGAATGTTTTGGTTTTTTTACTCCTTTATATTCTGGATAATAATCGTCTGACAGACATATAGCTAGAAAAGGTTCTCTCCCATTCTGTGGGCTTTCTTTTCACCAAATTAAAGCTTCACCAAAACTGTGCAGAAGCTTTTTAGTTTTATGAAGTCATATTTGTCAATGTTGGCTTTGATTCTTGGGCAAATGGACTCCCCATTCAAGCATTCCACGGAGGGCAGTGTTTATGTTATTGCTTTCCTAGCAGTTTCTGAGCGTCAGGTTTCGCAGTTAGGTCCTTGATACATTTGGAGTTGATTGTTACGCTAGGTGAAAGACACAGGTCTAATTTAATTTTTATGCCTGTAGACATTCAGTTTTCCTGGAATCATTTGTTAGAGATGATTTCTTTTTTCCAGCTTATTCTCTTTTTTGGTGTCTTTGTCAAATATTGAATGGCTGGAATCATATGTACTTGTGTTTGGGTCTATGACTTTGTTCCATTGGTCTACATGTATCTTATTTTGTCAGTAGTAAATTGTTTATATTCCTGTGAATCTTTGACATATCATAAGTTCTGAAATCATAATCCCTTAAGCATTATAATTTTTGCTCAGGGTTATTTTGGCTTTTCAGGGTCTTTTGTGGTTTCATATAAATTTTAAGATACTTTTCCTATTTCTTAAAGATTGCAATGAGGATTTTGATGCATTAAATCTGTAATAGTTTTTGGTAAAGTGGCCATTTTCGTGATATTAACTCGACTAATCCCTTAGCATGGGATGTCTTTCCATTTTCTAGTGCTTTTATCCTTTTCTTCCAGGGTTTAAAGTTTTAATTGTAGAGATCCCTCATTTCTTTGGTTAGGGCTATTCCTAGATGTTTTATCTTCATCGAAACCATTGTAGACAGGAGTGTGCCCTTCCCTGTAGGACAGATGTTGGGGTATAAACATCAACAACTTTGTGCAAGCTGATTCTGGGTCCTGCCACACTGCTACTAGGTGTGAGAAGCCCTCTTTTGAGTTGCTGCTCACAGTGGTCCAAAGGACTTGCAAAACATTATAGGCTATTCCTACTGTCCTTGTTGCCCCCGCCCAGAGACAGAATATAAGTCTCTATTGCTGATGATACCATACATTTAAGACAGAGGGCCCAGAGGCCCCTGAGCTGGATCTGACCTGAAAGCCTCCTCCCCGAGGACTAGCTCTTGTGGTAGGAGAAGGTGCCTCCATCCAAATGAAGGAGGCAGCCAGCAATCCTGCTCAGCTATAATGCCTGTGAACTAGTGCCATTGTCAACATGGCACACCTTCTCTAAAGGTGCAGTAGTGGCAGACATACCTTCACAGCTCGATAATTGGACTTACGTGCTCAACAAGAACAGAACCATTTCTGCTATTGGAACTCTAGCCAACTACCCAGGGCTAGTAAAGTCATGGATCTTGAAGGCAAACCCACAACTTCCATTCCACTAAACCATCATAGTCTCAAACTACATTCTAAATATTTGTCCTTATACTTACTGATGAGTATAGTCCTCACCCCTCCTTGAGGAAACTTCTTTTTGCAACAGATGGAGACTATGTATACAGAGAACAACCACCAAACCCAATGGATCTACCTAGGACACAACACCCATACCTAGGGCTCAGGAGTTATAGAGGAAGAGGGGACAGAAGGACTGTAAAAGAAAGAAGACAGAAGGCCAGGGAGTTTGCTGTGAGGCTCTGTCTCCTAGGAATGTCAGGATCTATGCTCATAAGGGCTCGCCAACATGACTGCCTAAACATGAACCGAAGGAGGACAACAGCCATAATGCTAAAGTGATTATGGGAAAGATGTGTGTGTGTGTGTGTGTGTGTGTGTGTGTGTGTGTGTGTTTGTGTGTAACAACAATTAGTTAAAAAAAAGAGGCAATGGAATTGAAAGAGGGCAGGGAAGGGTATGTGGGAGGATTTAGAAGGAGGAAAGGGAAGGGTAAAAATGGTATAGTTATACTATAATCTCAAAAAATAAAAGAAATAATTAAAATGAACTTAAATTTTTTAAAATCAACAACAAAACATTATTGGAGACATTGTGCAAGAATATGAAACCAGCTTGCCAAGAGGATATAGGATCCTAACATATGCACCAAAGAGAAATGCTATAAAATATGTAAAGGAAAAGTAAGTATATAAATAAAATTGGTGAATAGATAGAAAAGAACAGATAAATAGAAAAGTTCACAGTTATATTTAGAAATTTAAATAATATTTCTCTCAACAATTGGTGAAACAACTAGATAAAATTTTATCAAGAATGCAGCAAACCTCTAAGCCAGTACCAACCAAGAGGGTTCAATAGACATGAATAGAACATGGCAAGAGTGTAGTGAGGCATCCATGGAAGAATAACGTGTTATTGTCCCCCCCAAAAAACACCGCAGAAATAGTGTTTTCACTATTTAAATATAAATATATATTTCACTACATAAATATAGGATACATTTCTGACTACAGTAGAATCAAACTATAAATCTATGACAGAAGGATATAAAAAAATACCCAAGTATTTGGAAACTAAACAACATATATTTAAACAATATGTGAATTAAAGCGGAGATGTCAAGGAAACTGAAAGAATATAGTGAACTGAATGAAAATGAAATTTTAACACATCAAAATCCATAGGGGAGTGCAAAACCAGTGTGATGCCAGGGAAATGTCTGTCCTTGAATGCTCAAATAGAAAAATAAGAGAAGGCTTCAGGGCAGCAGTATAAGCTCTCACATACAAGTGAGCATAAAAATTAGGGGAAAGAGGCAAGAGTACTAAGCAATAAAATTGAAAAAAAAGTAAAAATCAGCTGATAAAACTGATTCAGTGGAGGAAAAGATCGGCAAACTTGGCAGCCTGCTTGAATGGTTCAGTGAGAGAAGAGAGGAGTGAGACGTTCCGAGTACCAGAAATGGTCGGGGCTCTCCCGAGAGATCCTGGAGGTACCAGCAGGGCAAGGAAGCAAGATCACACAAAACAGGAGCTCACCAACTGAAATAAATGGACCAAATGAAAACCACAACTTTTTATAGCTGGTCCAAAACAAAATATGTTCTTAGAAGGGGCAGATTGAATTTAATTTTTGGAGACCCAAAACGAAATCTCAAGGCCTACCTGTTGTCTTAGGGAATCCTACCCCATGTGCTCAGAACTGACATTAATTTTGTGCAGTCCCCTTCAGGAAAGGCAAATGAAAGAAACTTTTCCCACCAAGGTATTGTATTCAGTTGATCTAGTGCGTTGCCCTTGTATGTGCTAGGCATGGATTCTGCCACTCGGCTACATCCCCATTCCATCACACATAGTTTCATGAAGGCAGTATTACTCTGACTAAAAATTTAGAAAAAGATAGCATGCAAAAAAACCCAGAAAATATAATAAAAGATCAGTATAGACATAAAATCTATTAATAATATATTAGCAAATAAAATTTGGTAACACATTAAACATATATGCCATAATCAAGTAAAGTTTATTTCAGTGGCATAACCCATTGAGTATTCAAAAAAATGAATCAATATGACATTCCATATTAACATACTTTAAAAATACATAATTAGATAAATTAATTAGGAAAAGATGTTTGAAAAATTCTAAACCCACTCATAAAAAAAGACTCATAAAAATATGAACATAAAACTTCTTCAACTTTTAAAAAATTATTTCATTATTTTATTGCATGGGTGTTTTGCATGCATGTATATCCACGCACCATGTGTGTGCCTGTTGTCCTCAGAGGCCAGAAGAGGATGTTGGATTCCCCTGGAACTTGCAGGTACAACCAGTTGTGAGCCACCATTGTGTGGTCTGGAACAGCAGCCAGTACTTTTACCTTCTGAGTCATCTCTTCAGCCCAGAGAACCTCTTCAAGTTGATGAAATCTAATGTAAAGTCTCTAGTTAACAATGCATTTAATAATAAACAGCTTCATGTTTCCACCCAAACATCAGGAACCAGACAACTCTCCCTCAACATACTAGATGTTTTATCCAGTGAAATAAAGCAAGAAAGTAAGACAAAGGAATAGAGATCATGGTGGAAGGAGTAAAACTCTTGCTACTTGTAGATGATACAATGATCTATGTAAAAAATTTCAAGGTATCTATAAAGACTCATAAATTAATCATATTAACAGTAAGATAACAAATCCAGGGATGCTCTAGGCTAGGACTTACAAAAATCAACTAAAGTTTTACTTACTAACAAAGAACATACAAAAACAAATGTAAAATACAGAACAATTATAGTCACTAAAAATAAGAAATGGTTTGCAAATGTGACAAACTGTGTGGAGCTTGCATATAGAAAACTACAAGCTGATAATGAAGGAAATAAAAAGCAATCTAAATAAATGTGAAGACAGGCCCTATGTTAACAGAGTAGATGAACCAGCATAATTAAGATGTCAGTTCTCTTTAGATTGATATACGGGTTTCGGTAGACTAAGTAAAGTTATTTTAAAAATCTATCTCATAATTCTGGGAGCCTGTAAATATTGTCTCCTACAGTAAAAATAAGCTTGTCATGTGTGATTAAAATAAGTGTTTTAGATATAGAGACCCTGTATTAACTTTTCCTGAAGAGATGGGAACAAATGTCTATTTGCCACAGATGAACATCAAATGACAGATCATGCGCAAACAGTTACAGGAGCAACCCCCTTCCCCCGCCAAAAAAACAACTTCATCACGCAAAATCCCACCCCATCACGGATTACCTCACAGAAGCAGCATCATGGAGTTCCACTCTCAATTAACCTCCTACTTCCTAAATATTCCAGCATCTCCCAAGATTCCTTGCATCTAAAGGAGGGAATAAGAGTTGGAATCTAAGATGACTCTTACGGTTCTTCTTAGTAAGTGTTCATAGCACATTCCCATTACTGTAGACCTGACTGCTATTGTGTTTTCTTCTTTAGTTGCCATGGCTACCAGAGCAAAGTCCCAGATGAGAAAAAAAAAGATAACAACAACAACAACAACAAACCAGCTGCCATACGACAGAAAATCATTCATGATGATGATGATGATGATGATGATGATGATGTGTGTGTGTGTGTGTGTTGACCCAAAATATATTTATTTGTGTCCTTATAAGATGTCAGAGGGATATTTGACACAGATCCTCAATACAGCCCTATTACTTTAATTTAAAATGGATCATAGACCTAAATGAAAACAATTCAAAATTCTAAAACTTCTAGAAGAAATTTCGATCTTGGCAAGCTTTCAGGTACCATATCAAAAGCATGATATATGAAATAAAACCATGTTGAATTGATTCTGTTTAAATAAAAATCTCTCTTCAAAGGACGCTCTTGAGAGAATGAGAATATGCACTGGCAGAAACTGTGTGTAAAATGTACATCTGACACAAAACTTCTCTCAAAAATACAAAGAATGCTAAAACTTAACAACATAAAGCAAAGATCACGTTTCTCTTCAGTTACTTCTCTTCTGCTCTGATAGAACACTCTGTCCAAAAGCAACCTGGGGTAGGAAGGGTTTGTGAGGCTTATAGTTCCAGTGGGATAAAGTCTGTAGTGATGGAGAAAGCAGGGCAGCAGGGATGTGAGACCCGTCCAGCAGTCAGAAAAAGATCGCATTTTATCTGCACCCAGGACGCAGAGCGAGAACAGGAAGTGAGGCCAAGTGCCTCCTGCCCCCTCTGATGTACTTCCTCCAGCAAGGCTTGGTCATCTGAAGGTTAAACAAACCTCCCAAACAGCATCATTAACTGGAGAACAAGTCTCCAAATACATGAATCTGTAGGGGCCACTTCTCATTCAAACTACCATGGCAGTGGTAGGGGGAGTAGGCTCTTTGTTGAGGGGTATGCACTTAATAGGGGCAGGAAAGAAAGAATGTTCTATGAGGAAATAATAAAACTTATGCAATTCTGGGTAAAATTGCATACTTCATAGAACTCATCCAATGGGGGACCACGAGAGGGACCTACATGGGGGTGGAAAAATTGTTTGCTGTGACTGACTTATCACAAGTGCTTGCACACTTGAAATCCATTCTTATAAGACTATCGTTAAAAATCTGCCTTCTACTACCCTCCTTTGTCTGCATGTGCACCCATGTGTGTTTGTTCCTTGCAACCATTAGGCAAATTCTCCTGGACTATACAAATAAACACGTCATTTATAGCAACCACTGTGGTAAGAAAGCATCAGAGGGCAATAGCTGCAATCTTTCTATTTTTCTGTGGTCTGACTACCTGCTATTTCTTCCAATGTATTCGAAAACTACTGTGTTGCTTTATGAATTTCATTGTTCTATTTCTGTGAAAGCTTCTTAAATTCTCTCTCTGGAACATGGAATTTTGGATAATCTGAATTCGTGCGCCCTGGCTATTGGTGATTCATTTTGGCTTCAGAATAAACTACCTCTTATACCCTTTGAGAAGAGAGTTTTATTTTACTCTGAAAGCATTCATGGGCAACAACTCAGACCAGTTGCAGAGTCTTGTATGGATCAGGCTGCAGGATGGCCAGGCCTGAGTGTGAAGATGGAATAAGCCATAGAGACAAGAGGGCAGAACTAAGAACAGGAAGCTCCAAATAGCCAGGAAGGTGTCTGGATAGGCAGATGGCGGTAGACTGTGTAAAAGACTTCTGTACCTGCTATGATCAGGCTATGTACTATTATAAGTAACTTCATATTGTATAAAACAGTAGGGTTTTTTGTTTTGTTTTGCTTTGTTGTGTGTGTTTTGCTCTACGTGACTTCATTTACAAAACTGACCACATTTTGAATGGTGGTATTGAGTAGGCAGCATAAAAAGTCAAGCTGAAGCTCTAGGGGCAGTTACAAGTTCCCTGCCTGTTGGTCCTTGGCACACATCAGCTTGGTGGGACCCAGTCATCACTGTGCTAAGTTTTTATCATTTGATGAAGTCCATTAAGGAAGCTACAGCCTTTACTTGGCTTGGTATGTCTAATAAGTTCTTGAGTCTAGTTTCCCTGATGTGATTTTTAATATGCCCACATGCCCCCCTCCAGACTCCTTTCATCCCCAAAACCTTCTAGAGCCCTTTCTCAGGATTAAGTCATATATCAGTCTGTGCTACATGGGTGGTCCTAGACAATCGTTCTACTCAGGGATATGGCCATCTTCCACCTTCAAAATGTGGTTAGTTCTGTAAGGAGTCACCTAGGGCAAGACACACATTGAAAAAAAAACCACATTGTTATATACACTATAGAGTTGCTTATAGTAGTACATAGTCTGATTGCAACAGTTGTAGAGGTCTTACTCCTAATTGCCAGAAGTTGAAGATGTCCAGTAAGCAGAGGAATGAGCAAACAAACGGTGGGGTTCTGCCCTAGTTTGCTTCTGTCACTGTGATCGAACACTGATGGGAATCAACCTCATGGAGGGAAACTGAAACAGAAACCATGGAAGAATACTGATGACCTACTTGTTTCTTCTGGGTCCCTCAGCTGCCTTTCTCAGATAACCCAGGACCAACTGCCCAGGGAAAGCACTACCCACAGTAGGTTAAACCCCTCTGCATCCATTAGCAGTCAACCGTCCCACAGACATGCCCATAGGCCAATTCAATGGAGGCAATTCTTCAATTGTGATTCCTTCTTCCCTGATGTCTCTTGTTTCTGTCAAGTTGACAAAAGTTAACCAGCACATGGGTTTCTACAATGAGACACTATTCAGTGATTTAGAGAGGGTGGGGGTAGTGCTGGAGAGACACATCCTCAGCCAAAAGCACTTGCTGTCCTTCCAGTGGACCCAGAGTTGGTTCTAGCATCCATGTTGTGTGGCTCCTGACTGCCTCTGGCTCCAGATCTAAGGGCATCAGACTCGCCTACATGGGAGGCCTCCACACTGATAAACACAAATACACATGAAAGTAATGAAAGTAAATCTTAAGAGAATGAGGAACCTAAAATGCTGACTTCTGAGTAAAAAAAGCCAATTTTAAAAGACTGCCTATTATGATTCTCATTATATGATATTTTAGAAAAGATAAAACCATAAAAGTAATGAATAAATAAATGGTTTGGGGATATAGAGAGATATGAATAGATTAAAAAGAATTTTTTAGATTTATGACATTTTTAGGGTAGACAATGATATTTTGTCTTTGTCAAAACTTCCTACATTAGTTGAAAATGTTCTTTGGTCAATAAAATAATCCTGAATGATATAAATAGCAGAAAGAATGAACCTTAATGCATAAGTTGCATAAGTTTTCTTTTCTTTTTCTTTCTTTTTTTTTTTTTTTTTTTTGACAGGGTATCTCTGTGTAACAGTACTGACTGTCCTGAAACTTGCTCTGTAGACCAGGCTGGTTTTGATCTTACAGAGATCCATCTGCCTCTGCCTCCTGAGTGCTGGGATTAAAAGTGTGCTCCACCACCACCTGGCGATGCATAAGAATTTTTAAAAATAGGCTGAAAGAACCTTTGATGGAATATAGGCTACAACCAAACAGTCTGAGAAAATGTACGAAACTTCACTGAGGAGTCTAAAGAGAAAGGGTGCTGGTCTAAACAACTCAAAACAAGTGGAAAACCAAAGGAAAATTAACCATGCCTTGTGCCCTGCACTCTAGCTGATAGAGTTGTTTCTGTGAAGATGTTAGCCAGTCTAAAACAGCATGCGTTCTGGAAATTGAACAATTAAAATAGACAACAGGTGCTGGAAGTGGACATACTGTTGGAGGTTGTAGACAACAATGGATAAGGTCAGATGATATATATAACAACAGCTAGAGACACTGATCCAAACCCAGGGTTTGCTTATGTACAGATGATAGACTGGGAATTGTCTTTGGGTGTCTGCACACACACACAGCCACTCTTGTTCTGTTAGCTAAGAATGCCCAGAAGCTGTGTTGCAAGATACAACTCTCGCACCCAGATCTATTCTTTAATTAATGCATTCTTGTGAGAGAGAATAGGAGTCAGGTAGCTTCCTCTTTTAGGAAGTTAGATAAAGGATAAGGGGCCTGTAGAGAAGAAAAGCCTCTAAGAACCGGCAGAGCTGGTTTCCCAGGGAGTTCTCCACAGGCAGGAAGGAGCCTAAAACTAATCTAGGAAAGAGACCTCTGCAAACAAACTGAACTGGAGGAACTCTGCACCGGCGCTGGGCGCTGAACGCTGAAGCTGGACACAGCACCTGAACTAGCTGAACTGCTTCTGCATGCGAACCCTGGACCGGCCGTGAGAGCACAGCTTCTACAGAGTCAAATGCTCTTGCCGTAAATTTAGCTCCGAAGCTACGGATGTTAAAGGCACTGGCTCACTTTGACAAGATGTCTGACCAAGACCACAAGCCCTTGCCCTCCTAGGCTTCAGAATTCTCCCTCTTTGAAATGTGTTTGGCTCTGGGCTTCACCTGAGCTCCTGGCATAAGCTCCCTCCCCTGGGAGTTGCCTCAGTCCAAACTCCACCTTTGAGAAAGTCCACCAAATGGTGACCCCTCCCCAGGGAGGGTCAGGACCACTCCCACAGGCTATTTAAACTGCCCCCTCACCCCCAGAGAATGAACATGTGGTCTTTGGGCTTTACGTGCTCTCCCCGTTTCTCTTCCCCCCACCCCTCCATGTTTTCCCGGGGGCCACCAGGGAGTAAGATCATCTATTACACATGGGCTTCTTTAAATTTGGTTTAATTTGGTCAGATTGGGATTATTTGCATCTGTGGAGAGGTTTGTCTTAAGGAAAATACTTAACAAAATTCTTGGTGGGTTTTTCTCCCCTCAGGTGGGCTCTTCTTGGTTCTATGCTCTCCTTCTTGCCTCCCACCTAGTCACGTTTATTACACCCATTCAGGTCAGAAAAAAGAAGGCTACTGTGCGGAGTGAGCACACCTTAAGAACGACAGGACTTGAGTGTGGCCAAGTCAAGAATCCCAGTGCCTCAGACTCATGGAAACAAGGCCTTTTCCTGGTCTGAGTATAGACAGTGGCCGTGTGTCCTGAAAGTATCAATCACAGTGTCTTAGTCACTGTTCTGTTGCTGTGAAGAGACCCCAGGAGCACTGAAATTCTTGTAAAAGAGAGAATTTAACTGGGACTTGCTTACCATTTCAGAGGGCCCGTCCATTATCATCATGGTGGGGAGCATGGCCCCAAGCATGGCACAGGGGCAGTAGCTGAGTGCTCTATCCTGATCTGCAAGCAGAGAGGCAGGCAGAGAGAGAGACAGACAGACAGACAGACAGACAGACAGAGGACACACATACACACACGAGGTGGGGAGAGATATTGGACCTGGTATAGGCTTTTGAAACCTCAATCTACCTCCCCCCCCCACCCCGACACACTTTCTCCATCAAGGCTACACACCTCCTAATTACTTCTCAAATAGTGCCACTCCCTGGTGATGACAGGGACAGAGAGGGCAGTGGGGGAACCCACACACAGCTTCCTCCTCTGGGGTTTACAGTGGAGGATTACTTCCCCACAGAGGCCCCCTACCAAGATTAGCTCATCTCCACCCACTCCTCCCTGCACCCCCTCATTCAACTGCTGGGACATCTTCATCAGTGTTCAAGCCTCACCTGATCCCAGCTTTCTGTACCTGAGGCTGTTGTTTCTTCCTTCTCGGTTATCCCAGTCAGGTCAATGCAAATTCGCGCAGGTCAAGGCAGCTTTCCAGACAAAAGATCCGAGTTAATCGGGCTGTCTTAGTGAAGATTTCTATTGCTGTGCTAGAACATCATGTCCAGAAACAATGTGAAAAGGAAAGGATTTATTTCAGCTCATCCTTCCCCATTGTAGTTCATCACTGAAGGCAGTCAGGACATGGAACTCAAGCAGGGCAGGACCTGAGGGCAGGACCTGAAGCAGAAGCCATGGAGGAATGCTGCTATGGCTTGTTCTTTCTTGGCTCAGAGTTGGCCCCACCCACAATCATCTGGGACTTCCATCAGTCACTAATTAAGAAAAGGCACTACAGACTTAACCTACAGGCAAATCTTATGGAAGCATTTTCTCAATTGAGGGTCTCTCTCTTTACAAATGACTTTAGCCTGTGTCAAATTGACACAAAGCTAGCTAGCTAAGACACAGGTCCAGATAGTGAGCATAAGGTTATTCAAAGGACCCAGGCTGGAAGTTAAGCTTTGGCCACCTCCCTTACTGTAAGAAGCTGCTTCTCTACCTCAACAAAACTGCGCACACACCCCAGCCACCCCCACTCCGACTGTCACTGCCCTTGTTTGTTAATGTTTGTGGTCATAATACCTGGGACCCATTGGCTCAGATTGGCTTGGATGACTGTTTCCTGCATTCCAGTTATCTGGGCCAAGGCGACCTGAACCAAGAAATAGGCTATTTCACTCTCAGAGAACCTTACAACACTTGGAGACGTAGCTAGTCCTAGGATTGGGACAGGAAATATTTAAGATGTTCTGGGCTCTGCACTGTCTCGGAAACTTGTAGATTCAAGCCTGTTCTGTAATGAAGAGTTTATTTAATTTTTTAAAAAGCAATAAACTATCCTTTTTCTTAAGAGCTAGTATTTATATCAAAGATCTACAAGTAATATTATTGTTATAAAGTCAGTCATAGACATATATCTTATATACAGTGATACAGTATCAATGTTTTTAGCTTCCATTTTGAACCTTCCTCAAGTTCAGACATTGTGCTAAGTAAGAAATAATTCCTGTCCTCTGTAAATTCACATATCCTTGACTTTGTGACCAGATGTCTGCATCTCTGAATGCTCAGAGTTAAAGAACTCAGAACCCTCTTCATTGCAAGCCTTAGGCATGAGACCCAATTCTTTGGACCTATCTTAGCCTGATATTTATGGAGATTGTGTTTGTTTCATTGGTTTTGCTTTCGAACTATTGGTCGGTATTTCACATTTTAAAGAATCTATTGAGAAAACAGATAGCCAAAACTTTAGCAATGTAAGGCCGTCTGGTGCTCTTCCCATCCCTCCCGGTACCCAGAAAGCTGTAGAAGGGTTCCTAAAGAGCCTCTGTGAGTTGTCATTGCCTCTATTTCTGCCAGTGTGGTCTGTCTTCTCTGCTCTTGGTCTTCTCAAGACAGAGAGCAACAGTCCTGTTAGTGCCTGTTATGTGGCTGTCTCTGTCTGGCACTACACAATAAAGAGACCATGACTACTTTACTTAGCATTGCACTATAAACGCTTAGCCCAGAGCCCCAGGGTCAAAAGGTACTCAAGTGATTATTGAATCAATCAACGAGTAAACTCAGTCCCCGCCCAGTGATATTTCCACCTTCTGATTACACCCCTGTGGGTCAGAGCCCACGAAGCCTGGAGCGAGAAAGAAGAGAACCCAAAGATGACTCTCATTGGGTGGGAAAGCAATGAAGCAGAGTTTGAAAATAAAACAAGCACGCAAGAGAGTTGGGAATTGTTGAGGTTTGAAGGAGAAATGTCCCTCTTAAGTTCTTGTATGTAAACACTTGATCTTTAGCTGGTAGCGCTGTTTGGGAAGCTTCTGGAACCTTTAGGAGGTGGAGCCTTGGGGGAGGAAGAACATCACTAGGGCACCTTTGAGCCTGGTCTCACTATGTGTGCGTTCTCTTCCTCTGATTCATGTGTGTGAGTCTGCCTCACGTCTGCCAGGCCGGCCTTGGGCTACCATGCTCTCCCTCTCCATAACTTTCTATTGTCAGATAGTTTCATCACAGCCGCAGAAAAGTAACGAACTTTCTGCCTTCTTTACAGTTTGTAGCTTTTTAAAAACCCAGATGTGAAACATCCTGGGTGATACTTCAAGGTATCAACACATAGCCACTGTATCTAGAACCTCAAGCACCTGCTTTTGTTTCTGGTGCAGTTGCTGGTCTATCAGGGGCTTGCATTGTAACATTTGATCCACCGCCCTGTAACTGGAGCAGAAAAGTATCTCATTGCAGAACCACAAACCAGCGCTGACAGGCATCATTCTTTTTTATAAAAGGCGCATGCGCCTGAGCTCCTGCAGGCGGCTACTGGGCTTCCACCACCTTTCAGATCCTGGAGCCACTTCCCAAAGTCCCTTTTAAGCCCAGGTAAAAGCTCTAAATAGTGTAATCCCATCTGCCCTTTCAGTTTACTGACAGCACTATTAATATTAATTAGTGCTAAAATGGAAGCAGACAACAGTGTGTGGCTTCCCGCGTCACTCATTTTCTGTCTCTTATTTAGGCCACACATGTGGGTGGGAAGGACTTTTGCTTCGGGAATTAGTTAAAAATAAAAAGGATCGTTTTGCATCCCACAAAGAAAAGCAGTTGCCTGTCTGCCCCAACAATCACCTCATACATTCCCATTGCCGTCTGCTGGAATCACAGGCGATTTCGATCCTGCCAACTGGCAACTGTGGATTGCATTTTTAACTCACTGGGGAGTGAAGCAAGGAAAACATTTTTGTAAGGCTGTTTAAAAATTATTTGCAAGGGAAACAATTTGAAAAAAATGTGTGGCCATTTTCTTGATGTTGAAGAAATGCTATATCCAAAGTCCAATTCCAGTGGGCCAATTTTCTTCTGTGAGATTTATGAAGCAAAGGCTGCCAAGCAGACAGAAATCTAAATAGTAACATGTTTCCCTTTAACAGGACTCTAACTTAATAAGAATAATACGCAAAATACCCAGACAGTTTTATAGCGCTGCAGTCAAAGTATCCCACTTTCTCTGTGGAGCCCGAGGGATGACAAATACACTCTTGTATGTCACCACCAGCAGCCGCCTGGTAACTGGCTGTCAGGATGGCCCTGGCTGGCCTTTCAATCTTCCAAAATTAATTGGGAATTTCATTTCTCAATGAGTACGATTATGCCACATCTCTTGGCAAGGCAATGTTTCTACTCAAAAATCCCCCAACTTGGTCTTGGCAGGTCTCAAGTTTGAGAGTAATTCCCTGATTTTACCCAACACACAGCAGATCATCTACGGGCTCTTGCATGGCTTTTCTTTTGATTGTTTTTTGGGACATAGTGTCTAAAGACCAGCAGAGACCCTTCATAAAATCGCAGACTAGGACACTTCAGTATATATCAATATTTTAATCTGTTCCTGCCTTTGACTTTGCCTCTAAGACTTGCTTACATTTTGAGAATGAGCATTTGATCCATTTCTCACACAAATCAATGCAAGAAAGGTCTGTCCCTGTTACAAGGGATTCTGTTGACATTCACCCTTGCAGCTGAGTTAGTCTGTTTTGAGCTTTGATTCAACCTTGCATTGACTCATTCTTGGGCTGTGGTCTGCTTCTGCAGGACTGGCATGCATGCTGCTCTCCTCTCCACACAAGGCCTACACCAACCTATTGCAGCATGCAGCATTCTTATTTCCCAGGGAGAGCAAATGTGACTTCAGAATCCGTCTCAGCACAGGGCTCCTTAGATACATCAGCATCCATTAAGTGATCTCAGCATTGCCACCTACCCACTTTCCAGTCCATTTACTTAGATAATTCAAGCAAATTACCCCTTAAAACAGTTGATTTGGGGGGCGCAACTTTGTACTCCATTAGGCAAAACAAAACAAAACAAAACACCCAATTCCGAGTGCCTCTCTGTCTTCTGCTCTTGCTCCTCCCCAGCGGGCTTAATTTGAGCGGCTAACGTTACCGACAATCTGTGGAAGAGCCATTTGCCTCTTCTGCCAAGTGGATTCCCTGCAATTTAGGGATACCAGACTCTGTCCCCAGCTCCAAGCACAGGCTGAGAACTTTGCTGATGCCCTGCCGATGTGCAGTGACCAAACTGAAAGTATCTGAAGCCAGTGTCGCAGCTGCAGTCCAGAGATCCTGTAAAGGAAGCTACAGGCTTTCGAGAGTCCAGGACGCTCTTATATCATGGGACATTCCAGGCCCGGCCAAAGGCGTGAGTGGAGGCCAGGGCTTCTAGCATTTTAATTGCAATTAGAACCACGAGGCAGCTATCAAAGTGCATTTGCTAAGCCAAAGTTTATCCAAACCCTGGGAATGCCTCAGTCAGCAGAACTGGACAGGAAACCCTCCCGAGAACAAGCTGTCTCAGAAGATTTCCGTTACCTGCTGCTTCTAGTCCGACTGAAAATACCTCCAGGGCAGCCTTTTGCATGGCGGTTTTGGCACTTCTTCCCCCCAGATGGAGCCCAGAAGTGCAAAAGTGCACAGAAATCAAATGTCCTGGGAGGGGAGTTGATTAAATGTTTTCAAACCTCAAAAAAGAAGAGAAATGAAAAAAGATCAGTTCAGGTAGAGTTCATGTTTGGGGGTCAAGCTTGGGGGACCCCTGGGGCTCTTTTGCAGCGAGGCCATTAACCGACTCCTTGGAATTGTACCGTGGAGATCAGACCACGGGTGGCATTGCTGGCTCACAGACGGCCATCTTTGTTTTGTGTGGTCTGTTTGTTACTGAAGGAGCCCAGGATCCGGCTGTCTTCTGCCTTCCAAAGGGAAACGTGAGTCAAGGCACAGCAGAATCGAGCAAGCACCCATTCTGAGTCAGATGCTGTTTCTGTTTCCCACATTTCCTCCAAAAGAACTTCAAATGGCCAACGCCTACAAGGACTGGCCTTTCCTGCCCTGAAAGCAACGCTGCAAGCTGCCTTCTCACACAGCCTTCAGCGGTCCAATGACAGCCTCCCAAGCTGCCAACGCCAGTGGTACTGGCAAAACAAACAAACAAAACAAAAACAAACAATCAAACAAAAGCTCAGCCTGTGTATATTTGCTACTAAAAGCTTCCAAGATTTTGGCCAGCGTTGAGGCCTTTCCAGATGTCTGCAGTGACTGTTTCCAGGATGTACTGCTGTTTTTCTGAAGAGGAAACGCGCTTCATTTTCATTGAGTACAAGAACAATTCTTGAAGAGCCTGCTACAATGGACTGCCGCCTCACCCAGAACTCTCCCTGGACCTCCCTAGTGGAACTAGCTACCTTTGCTAAGCCTTGATTATCTTTAATAACCTTTATTTTCTATGTTGCTACCCATCAAACACAGGGCCCCTAAGATAGAAAACATCCTAGGCATGTGTTCTATCTCAATATACAGCCCTAGACTGTACTGATTATTATTTATAAAAGAAGGCTAATATCCCCTTCAACTGAAAGCATATGAAATCAAAGTATCTTAGAACATCTACAAATAACAAGACAACAGCCTATTATAACTACTAACCACTGAGAAAACAGCTGTAGATAATGAATAAACAAATGGTGTGACTGTGTTACAATAAAACTTTATTCATAAAACAGGCTGCAGACCAGATTTGGACCATCAGTTGTTTGCTTATTATCCCTGTATTAGATTTAACTACTTCCTCCCTTTTTCTTTTTGTTTTCAGTGTTGAGAGTTTAACTAGAAGGATCTCTTCACCTCCAGCCCTAGATTCAACTTCTGTTTGTTCATTTGACACTTGATTTTGATAAAGGAATACTAACCATGATGATAAGCTATAATTTAGCTTGCCCAGGTATCATTTAAACACACATAATTGTTTTAGATTTATTTTTCCTAGTTAAGGGGATTTTGTTTATAATCTACAGATGTTTCAGCCTAGCCCAAGCTTCTGAGCAGGCCACTCAGCACGGTGACAGGCGAGTGAGCACTTGCTCAAGCTTTGGCCTTGAAAGTGCACGTCAGAAGTGTGTGAGCACTTTTCACCTGAAGTCGGGAGACGTTTCAATTTGAATGATTCACAATCAGGCCTCTTTCACACTTAGACAGAAACCTTCCTTCTCCCCCATGTATTCAGTTGTGACATTAGACTTTGTTCCATGTCCAGACTTGCCAGATCTGAGCCTAGCCCAAGAACCCCTACCACCTGATCTACCTGCACCCAGCACCACAGCCCCCACCCCAAGAGATGAGATACAACAGGTCAACCAGAGGTCACCTCTTCTCATTGCATCAGAGCATGTGCAGAAGCGATCTGATTGCACAGTTGGTTCCATTAAGTTAACATGTGCACATTCAGCCACACAGGTGAAATTGATTTATGCCAGGCTGCAGAGGCCAGGGGCTGCCCACCCTGTGGGAAGGCTAGGATCCTTCTGACTTGGAAATTGTGAGAAATTCAATTTGAATGTGCACCCTTTTCACCCCTGAGGCAAGCCTGAGGCCACCTGAATCAAAACCAGATGGTTTCTCAGGCCTAAAGATAACAAATAGCAGTTCAGAGTCCTGTCGGCCGAGGACCACCAGAGCAAGGGCCGGCCAGACATGCAGCTGGCTGGTTTCTAGAACTCCGCTGCGATGCATATTAATGTTCAGCGGATCTGGAGCGGAGCCTCAGCCCTCCTGCTACCCCGGTGCCTAAGAACATCCCATCATGTAAACTGGTTATTTGAGACCGTTTAAGTGAAGCGCGGAACCCCTGAGCGCAGAGCCCCACTTCCTTTGCCATCTGCCCCGTGCAGGGACAGGTTTGCTTTGGCAGAGCAAGCAGGTGCCCTCCCAGCTCAGAGATCTGAGCTCCATCCGTCAGGAGGCAGCGGTGACCCAAAGTCTTGGGTGGCCGCCTTCACACACACACACACACACACACACACACACACACACACACACACTTCCTGTCAGCTGATCCATCTGCCACCCACACACTAAATGTCCTGAGTTCAGAGATTCCTGAAGGAGGGGGCAGCCCACTCACAACCCCAGCCTGGTCCACTGGAATTACCAGAGCAGCTGAAAAATAAGGTTCTGCCTTTTCGCCAGCAAGGCAGTTGAGAATTTCAACATGAAGCCTGTGAAGTGTGTGTGGCCTTTGAGCTGACCATCCAATTGGGACCTTATAAACAAAGGATGGTAATGTCTAGAAGTGTCTTCCAAAATCACCTTTGAAAAAGAAAGAGGGAACCATGTAGGATGTTTTCTCAGTAGCTGGATTTATTTGGGTAACCCAGTCATATGAGCATCACCAAAATAGGGCTTTCTTCCTCCTGCCAGCCTATCATTACATTTCTGTGTGTCATACCAGAGACTCAGGAGAGCCCAAAGAAGCCCCATAAGTCACCAAGCCCATCTCCACTGTGTAAAAGCGAGGTCAAGGAAGCCCCCAGAAATTTGGGGAGCTTGGTTTCTTTATCTGCTCAAAGAATGAGTTGTCCATTTGGGTACTAAAGGCATAAATCATGCATTTCGATTCTGTCCACTGCTGGACTTGCAATCGTTTTCCTCATGTTGTTCAAGCTCTAAAGTTGGGCTCAACACCGAAAGTAACCATGAAATTCCTGCTGACTTCAGGGCCAGTGTATGCTGGACTGTGGACCTGCTACAGGCATAGGGGCCAACATCTGGTAACCGCACACCCTGCCTGATCCAGGCACCTGCCATTTACTCCCCAAGAGAGGAAAGCACAGACTTGGTGGGGCTTTGTCCTACCTGTCTTTCCTCTGGCATCACTGCAAGAAAGTAAGTACAGGTGGTGCATCATATGGCTCACCTGCAGGGCCAGAAGCTAAGTGCTGTGGCACATGGAATGGAGAGGGGAAGGCCGGCCTGCCTGCCAGCATCCGCTCTGAAGACAAGGCTCCCAGAGGGCTGTGCTTAAATCGGGGTCTCACCAACACTGAAATAGAAATAAACTATACTTCTTCCTCAGAGTCCCACTGAATCCCTTGCAGGGTTTAAGCCAACCCAGGAGAGAGGGTTGTCACAACTGACACTGAATACGAGGACCACTGAGAAGGGTGGTAAACTTAAGGGCAGACAAAGAAGGCTCTGTATTCTGGGAAACAGGAGATGAAGATTTTTATTAAGAACTTCCGGGATCTCTATGGCATGTGCTACATAGAAAATCCTATGTGCCTAGCGTTTTGTTAGTGCTTCGTGTACATTGTTTGATCCTCACAGCAGCTTTTTATATGCACTCACGTGAAAATAACAGAAAGTGTTTGGGCTGTGATAGGGAGCTCATCTATACAGATGGTGGAGTTAGTGGGGAACCCTCAGTCTTGTCTGCAACTGTGTCCCTCGGGCATTGTCATAGCAGAAAGCTACTTCCTAGGCAGCCATATTTGCTGGCCTAGTTTTCTTTGTGATGTGATTAAGGTGATGGAGGTAAGGAGAAGTTCGCCATGTTGATCCATGAGAAAAGTAGGTACCACTCCCAGCAATGACAACAGTCGCTGCCCCAATAGCCGAGTGAGTGTCAAGAAACAGACACACACGCAGGTTCATGCGTGTACACACAGTACATAGACATGCATATATACACTTCAAGTGTTTACACATGTGTATAAACTGAAACTATCACTTTACCCAACTGAGGGATCAGGAAGGAAAGGAGGTAGATACTGAAACAATGACTTCTCAACTCCTTATTAGTCAGTGTTTACCTGCTATGGCAAAACACCATAACCAAGGAAACTTACCCAGGGTTTGTATAGGTTTCCAGTTCCATAGGGTTCGAGTCCATGCTGTCTCAGCTGAGGCAGCAGGCAAGAGAGTTCACCAAACAGGAAACAGCGAGCAATCTGAGAATAGCAAGCCCCAGCTGGGGACCAAGTTTACAAACATATGTGTCTATTGTGGGGAACATTCTCATTCCACCCTCTACCTTCCCACACACGTTTGTCTACGTCACACCCAGTACTTCAAGGTGGTGTCAGGGGAAAGTCACAAGAGTGTTGAAATGGAACACATGCTCTGAAATGCCATGTTCCTGGGCAGTGCTAACTTGAGGCCGAGGGAGAGTAGCCAAGGTAGCAGTGCCAGAAGAGAGGGGACGGGACTGGGTCCTGTCAAGGAGAGGTATGTATGCCTCTCAGGACTGTAGGCAGCTCCCAAGGCTTCTGTGGGTTGGCTGCTGAGAAACAGCTGGGGGGCAAACAATGCTGGCAAAGTCAGAGGCCTGAGGGTGCACTTTGGGTTAAGATGTCCCAAGGATATCCACATGTCAAGCAAACTGCAAATGTGAACGTATTATAGGTGGAGTTCAATTCAGTTTAGATGTTCAAAACTCACCTCTGTAGTAGAATACATTTGAGCTCTTTCTCTAAAATTTCCCTGTGGGGTGTGTGTGTGTGTGTGTGTGTGTGTGTGTGTGTGTGTACAAAGCTAAAGTATGAGATGGGGAATAAACAAGAAACAAAAAAGAACTCACAATTGTTGACTGTGACTATTCTAATACCAGAGTGGAATAAAACCTCAGAGCAGGGGGGTCTACTCAAATAATCAAATCAGATTCTCTTAATATGGTGCTGAGCCTTGGGCAGACTTTAAAGTCCTGCTATACCCAATCCCACTGTGCAACCTATAAAGACCTATTGCACAACCTGGGGTCCTGTGAATGGTGCATCAGGTATTCTATTTAACCCAGTGTTAGGATGGGGAAAAGATGATAAATCTCAGAACTGACCTGGAAAACCTGGTCCAGAGAACAAAATCCTGTTTGAGCAATAATTGAGCAATAACGTGTTCATTCTCTCTCTCTCTCTCTCTCTCTCTCTCTCTCTCTCTCTCTCTCTCTCTCTCTCTCTCTGTGTGTGTGTGTGTGTGTGTGTGTGTGTTATTGGAGAAAACATTTAGTTGATTGTAATTATGTGCACTAATTAAAATAAGCTTCCTAATAAGTGAACAGGAAGCATTGGCAGTGTTGGTACCCACCCTGCTCCAGCTGCAGAGGGCGCCAGTGATCCTACGGCAAGCAGGAAGGACAAATGACTATTCCTGCAGCTAATTTTTGTATTTTGAAAGAAACAGAAACAGAGAAAGGGTGAGTGGGAAGAAGATTCCTTTAAAGAAGCTTGGTCCAAGATATATCTAGAAAGCTACAAACAGCAAAAAACATGAGTCCTAATGTTGGTAGCAAATGCCACAGAACTTATGAAGTAACCAGCACTGGAAGCCCCTAGAAATCCATAGAAAAGATTTTAGAGGCTCTTACCACACAAAAGGGAAAATAAAAACATTGAGCTATGAAAGATAACAAAGATTTTTAATTGCTTTATTCTACTAATTATCTACCTACCTACCTATCTATCTTCCTTCCTATCTACCTAAAATCTCAGCACATATGACTCACCTTACATATAATTAACACAGCCTATTTTTAAAAAGAAAATCAAAGTGGCTGATTCTGCCCATGTTGTGAGTGGAGCGGGTCTGGTGTGGGCTACTCAGAATGGAGGCTGTCCACCTGTGCTGCTGCCTAGATACCAGCCTAGAGGTATCTGATCTAGGTTGGACACCAAGCCCCCAGATCTGTTTTCATAATTTGAAACTTTCACATCAGGTCTAGTTTGAAGAGATGAGGTCAGAAAGACTTTTGTATCCATTTCCTTTGTATCTGATGTGTGCAAGATTGTATTGGCCAGTTCATTCAGCAGATGCTGGGTCTGAGGGTCTGAGGTAGGACCAGCAGTGAAGAACACAGGACATTGCCTTCGTCCATCAGGAAGCATATACATGGTCCTTCACAGCTGAGCAGAGTCCACATTGCAAGGTTTTGCTCCCAAACTATTTTAAAGGTTTTGCTGGGTGAAATTACAGTAGAAATTTAGCAAACAGTCCCACATTAACTGTCTCTATATGAAATACATTTTTATATAGGTAAAATTAGCCTTCAGAAAATTGAAGCTTTTATTGACAACTCACATACATTTTTCTAAGCTACAATGGAAATTTGGGTTTCTCAGTTGGGGGTTTGTTTTTTCAATCACAGAGTTGTTCCTATTCATCGCTCATGTGCAATAATCCAGTGCAGGAGTGGGGGCTTGTTTGGTTGATTTTTTGACTTCGTACCTATTTTCATTACATTTTTTGTATACCCTCCCTTTATAGTTTTAAAGAAGTGTTGATGAGGAAAAGTGCTCCTTTTAATATTAGCTCAGAGTTTGACCATTTCAAGTGGAATAAAGAAATAGTAGAGAGTCTGTAATTTTAATTTTTAAATTATTTATTTATCATTGTGTGTGTGTATTGGGAAGACAGGCACCATGGTCTGTGTATAGTGGTCAACAGTTGACTCTGTGGAACCAATGCTCTCACCCCACCTTTATGTGTGTTTCAGGGGTCAAACTCAGCTTGTCATGCTTGGCAAAGTGTCTGTAGTCACTGATCCATTTCATGGGCACTGCAATTTTTATTTTTAAATACAAATTTGCGGTGGTTCATTACAGAAGAAAACTAGTCTTAGCCCTAATGTGACCGGCAACCACCTTGATACCTTTTATAAACAGGACCTGCTTGTCTGCACATGCACATAAGCTCAACTGCAAAACAGATTCACTTACTGTCATGATATCTTGATGAGGGGGAAGGGGAGAATGGATCAACAGAAAGCAAGTCTGATTAATTAGCTGACTAATTCACAGGGGGTCTTGAGGATGCAAAGAAAGCCTGGTAGTAACCAATAAACTAACATCATGACTTTGGACAGCGTCCTTAACCCAAGCCTTGTGATTTCAGCAAAAAATTGAAATAATTTAGCCATGGTTAATATGCTGCCTAGCAAAAGAAATGATGACTGGAAAAATGTTTTGTGAAATCCAAGTTACTACCCACTTCTGTATATGATTCTACACAATTACTATGTGTTTTATTGCTAGGCATTTTCTATGTGTTTATATATATATATATGTGTGTGTGTGTGTGTGTGTGAATATATATGAGAATTCATATATAGGTCACATATATATGAATGATTCTTACTAAAATTTGAGGTTAAGTCGTCTCGTTTCATAAAGGTAAGATGTATCTTCTGACTTTTACCAAAAGAAACATTTTTGCCCTTGGCCCAATGGAACTGTATTTATTTTATTTTATTTTTATTTTTTTTGAAAGTAAATTTTATTAAATTATAAAAGTTTCCATTTCCGCCCCCCTTCCCAACACCCTCCCACTCCCCCCACTCCCTCTCCTCCTCCCTCTTCGTCCCTTAGGGCAGTCAGGGTTTCCTGCCCTGTGGGAAGTTCCAGTTCCTTCCCCATCCCTCCAGGTCCAGGAAGGTGAGTGTCCAAACAGACTGGATCCCCAAAATCCAGTATATGCAGAGGAAACAGGTCCCAGTATCATAGTCAATGGCTTTTCAGAAAGACTTCGGGCCAGCCACAGTCAGAGAATCCGGCCAAATTCCGAGAATCTGGTTAGATCACATCCTCGTTCAGTCCCAGTCCAACTGGCCTTAGTAAACTCTCATTAGATCCGTTCCCTTGTATCAGTGGGTGATAGCATCCCTCGCAGTACTGATTTCGTTTTTCATGTTCTTCCTCCTTCTGCTCCTCATTTGGACCTCGGGGGGCTCAGTCCGGTGCTCCAATGTGGGTCTCCAACTGTATCGCCGTCCTTCGCCAGATAAAGGATCTATGGTGATAAGCAAAATATACATCAGTATGGTTATGGGTCACGGCCGATTCAGGCACCCTCTCCTCTGTCCAGAGAACAATCTGGGGGATCTCTCCTTGGACCTGGGATCCCATATATAATCAAGTCTCCTGTAAACCCTAAAATGACTCCCTTAGTTGAAATATATTCTTCCCTGATCCCATATTCATCCTTCCTCCCTCCCCCCCCCCCATCCCAGGCCACCGAGCTTTCCCCATTCCTCCCCTACTCCCTTCTCTCTAACCCTCTCCCCTTCCATCAACCCTCCCACCCCCCCTCCATGCACCCGAGGTTACCTGGGACTCTTGTCTATTTCCTACCTCCTGGTGGATAGCTAAATAATCTTCATCAGGTTCATCTTCTTATTTAGCTTCTCTAGGATCACGAATAATAGGCTCAAAGACCTTTAATTATGGTTAGAATCCACTTATGAGTGAATACATACCGTGTTCCTCTTTTTGGGTCTGGCTTACCTCACTCAGTAAAGCGTTTTCTATTTCCATCCATTTGCATGCAAAATTCAAGATGTCATTGTTTTTTACCGCTGAGTAAAACTCTAATGTGTATATGTTCCACACCTTTTTTAACCATTCTTCTATTGAGGGGCACCTAGGCTGTTTCCAGGTTCTGGCTATTACAAATAGTGCTGCTATGAACATAGTAGAACAAATGCTTTTGTAGTATGTTAGGGAATCTTTAGGGTATATTCCCAAGAGTGGAATTGCTGGGTCCTGAGGGAGGTTGACTCCCAGTTTCCTGAGAAACCGCCACACTGATTTCCACAGTGGCTGCACGAGTTTGCATTCCCACCAACAATAGATGAGTGTTCCCCTCACCCCACATCCTCTCCAGCATAGGCTATCATTGGTGTTTTTGAGTTTAGCTATTCTGACAGGTGTAAGATGGTATCTCAAAGTGGTTTTGATTTGCATTTCCCTGATCGCTAAGGAGGTTGAGCATGACCTTAAGTGTCTTCTGGCCATTCGAAGTTCATCTGTTGTGAATTCTCTGTTCAGTTCAGTACCCCATTTTTTTAATTGGGTTAATTAGAGTTTTAGTGCCTAGTTTCTTGAGTTCTTTGTATATTTTGGAGATCAGACCTTTGTCTGATGAGGGGTTGGTGAAGATCTTCTCCCAGTCAGAAGGCAGCCTTTTTGTCCTACTGACAGTGTCCTTTGCTTTACAGAAGCTTCTCAGTTTCAGTAGATCCCATTTATTCATTGTTTCTCTTATTGTCTGTGCTGCTGGGGTCCTACTTAGGAAGTGGTCTCCTGTGCCTATATCTTGTAGACTACTTCCCACTTTCTCTTCTATCAGGTTCAAAGTGGATGGATTAATGTTGATGTCTTTAATCCATTTGGACTTGATTTTTGTGCATGGTGAAAGATATGAATCTACTTTCATTTTTTTACAGGTTGACATCCAGTTATGCCAGCACCATTTGTTAAAGATGCTTTCCTTCTTCCATTGTATACCTTTAGCTCCCTTGTCGAAAATTAGGTGTTCATAAGTTTGTGGGTTAATATCTGGGTCTTCTATTTGATTCCATAGGTCGACTTCTCTGTTCTTATGCCAATACCAAGCTGTTTTCAATACTGTAACTCTATAATAGAGAAACTCAAAGCCTTTCCACTAAAATCAGGAACGCGACAAGGCTGCCCACTCTCTCCATACCTCTTCAATATAGTGCTTGAAGTTCTAGCAATAGCAATAAGACAACATAAGGAGATCAAGGGGATTCGTATTGGAAAGGATGATGTTAAACTTTCGTTATTTTCTGACGATATGATAGTTTACATAAGTGACCCCAAAAACTCTACCAAAGAACTCCTACAGCTGATAAACACCTTTAGTAACGTGGCAGGATACAAGATCAACTCCAAAAAATCAGTGGCCCTCCAATACACAAAGGATAAAGAAGCAGAGAGGGAAATCAGAGAAACATCATCTTTCAGGATAGCCACAAATAGCATAAAATATCTTGGGGTTACTCTAACCAAGGAAGTGAAAGACCTATTTGACAAGAACTTTAAGTCTTTGAAGAAAGAAATTGAGGAGGATACCAGAAAATGGAAAGACCTCCCCTGCTCTTGGATTGGGAGAATCAACATAGTAAAAATGGCAATTCTACCAAAAGCAATCTATAGATTCAATGCAATCCCCCATCAAAATCCCATCAAACTTCTTCACAGACCTTGAGAGAACAATAATCAAGTTTATATGGAAAAACAAAAAACCCAGGATAGCCAAAACAATCTTATACAATAAAAGAACTTCTGGAGGCATTACCATCCCTGACTTCAAACTGTATTTATTTTAAAAAAGAGATTTCTTAATGTGATTCTCATTTCACTCCTAACTGTCTCTATGACAGACACAAAAGTTCTCCATAAGGAACAAGCACCTTTTGTGGTCCTGAACAATCTTCATGTTTAAAGGAGTGTAGAATTGAGACCAACCCGATGGCCCCTGTCCTTTTTATTTTTTTATTTTATTTTTTACCTTAGGATACAAACAGTAGAGATGTCCTCTTTCCTTAAAATTTAAGACACACAAAGAAAGGCACTCAGTGACTTCACAGACTTGAAGCCAAGGCCTCCAGGCTCCCTGAGGTTGGTGTTGCTGGATAGCCACCTCAGAGGTGGGAAGGCTGAGTGAGGGCTCACCAACACTTTCATAGGTTCACTGGAAGCCACAAGTGTCATGCCAGACTTTGCAAAGCTTCTTCTGCTTTCTAAGGAGGCATTCCAAGAATATAATCAGAATATGGACAAGACTCACACACAAGGATATGAATCAGAGTGTGTTCAGAATATCAACAGATGGTTGTTGTAATATATTTTTACATGTATATGTACAGTCATTGACACAATATTTTCAAAGTATGTTTATTAGGGTTGGAAAAGACCCCGTGCTACAATGTCTGATGAAAGCCACAAAGTGTAAGGTCAAGAACCTAAGGAGTCTGGTTTTATAAACATAGATGATGTGCATGAGGGAATACAAAGACTGACAGAGGGTAGTTCAATGCTAATTCTTCAAAGGTGTGTGTGTGTTGGCGGGGTAGCCCCACACACCTGGAGATGAGAGCCCCACTGGCTAAATGCTTGCCTGTAAGCATGAAGGCCCTAGTTTAGTTCCCAGAACACTTGTGAAAGAAAGCCCCCCAAAATGATGTGTAGGATAAGAGATTATACTCCTGAAAAAATATTTTTTTAAAATATAAGAATGGTGACTCAGGCTTATAAACCTAGTTCTCAGGAGAAGAGAGAATTGAAAGGTCAAAGCCAACCTGGGCTACATAGCAAGAACCTATTTAAAAAAGAAAGAAAGAAAGGAATTCAAGAAAAAAGGAAAAGGAGGGTGATGGGAAGAAAGGAGGAAAATAAAGTTGTTAATAATAATCATGGTGACGAATATGAGGAATTTCCATGCTTTTCTGTGTTATATGGATTTTCTATGATAGTCATATGTTCTAGTGGGGGGTGTTACTTTTATTAAGAAAGTCTTTTTCAAAACTGTAGATTTTATCTCACTCAACAATAAATCTGGGAAATGTAAGAATTTACTTATTCCACATTGTCATACCTTTCTATAGTTTTGTCTGTTTAGTTGATTGACACTTAGTCTCAGAGCTATTTTGCTAGCCTAGCCAAGTTACTGGTCATCTGCTGAATTATATGCTGGCTGTGGCGGTGCCAAAAGAATTCAACTTCACAAGCAAGGCAAATAAAGGGGCTTGAAAAGACAAATCCATTTGTTTATTAGTCCAGAAAATACTTTTAGTGTTTTTTTTAATGTTTAAACAATTCAGTTTGGAAGCATGAGTTAGAGAGATAGAAAGATAGAGAGAGAGAGAGAGAGAGAGAGAGAGAGAGAGAGAGAGATTGTGGCTTCCTACTGCATCTCAAATGGTAGGAAGCATTATACCACTGAGTTACATCCCAGTCCTCTTGCCTTCTTTTTGCTTGAAACAGGGCCTCACTCTGTAGCCCAAGCTAGCCTCAGACTCTGCTGCCTTTGCCTGCAGAGTGCTGGGGTGCTGGGGTAATAGGCATTCATCATGGGGGGAGGACTCTTTCTTTTGGAGACTGTGTCTAGCTTAATAGCTCTCAGAAATGACAGTTCACTTTTCTGCACAGACTAGCATAGCTCTTGATAGATAACCTTGACATCTTAAATTCAGAATTATTAACTGATGATCCTCCGCATGTCACACAGATGGAGGGAACCTTGGATGGGGAGAAAGGTATAAGACACTGAGCATAACCGGTGTTTCAGAGACAACTACAGAAAGGAGGAGGCAGTAGGGTTCCACTCCCCTGCTGGCCTTGCCACCGTGAATTTCTGTACCTCGGCCACTTTTCTTCTTCATATTTTAGGTAAACTTTACATGTACCCTACTCAATAAAATGTAACAAACATTTCTACTTATAAATCATATAAAATATCTGTGGTCAAGAGAACACACAGGACATCAGAGATCATTGCTTCCTCTAGTCTCCTCTCTGGCCTATAAAGAAAGCTGCATCCATGTGGTGGTTTCAGTAAGAATGACCCCCATAGGCTCATATATTTGAATGCTAACTTACCGGGGAGTGGCACTACTTGGGAGGGATTAGGAGGTGTGGCCTTGTTGGAAAAAGTGTGTCACTGGGGGTGGGATTTGAGGTTTCAAAAGGCCAAGGCAGGCCCAGTGGCTTTCTCTCTTCCTGCTGTCTGTGGATCCAGAGGCAGAATTCTCAGCTACTTTCCAGCATCATGCTTCCCACCATGATGAAAATGGATTAAACCGTGAAACAGTAAGAAAGTCCCAATCAAATGCCATGGTCACAGCATCTCTTCTTAGCAATCGAACACCAAGACAATCCAGTCAGCACATATTATTCTAGTAATAAAACATCAGCACTAGAGTAGTCAGGGTAACCCAGGAATTAGAGTATTGTGTTTACTCCAAACAGCACACAGCTATTAGCTCACAGTTTTCCCTGGTACTCCCATTCAGTGACACTTTGAGGTCCAGTGTGATTCTTGGCGTTCAGAACCAATGTTCTAAGTAGTGGTTACAACATATCATATCAATAGCAAAGCCTCTTCTCAACTTCTTATCAGTTTAAAAGACTCTCAATTAGTTTTCAGTAACTTGGCAAAGGTAAGAAAATCTATGGGGTGAACTCCTAGAGTACATACTCCGTCTATAAAGGAAATGTTTTTCAAATTCCCTGTATACATTAAATATTTTTATATAGACTCAGTATAAATACTTTTATGTGTATTCAATATACATAAAATGTGCTATAATGTGTGTTCAGTATAGGTAACACTGTAAAAAGCATTCTAGTATATGTCTGAATGCATGTATGTATATAGATACTATATATAGAATATATCAAACACATGTCCAGTGCATGCATATATGTGCAATGGTTGTAAAGTGCTTGTAACATAACTGCTTCAGTTTTTATATGTACAAAAACTCCTGGGAGCCTCCTAGGTCTGGGGAGAGGGTCTGAAATATTTCTGTGCAGCAAGATCCCCAGGTGTTGCTGTTACTCCCAGCCCATGACAAGGATCTTTAGATTCATTTTATACAGAGAAATAAGAACACTGGAGGAAAGTTCTGAGCTGTTAGAAATAAAGACGTTCTCTTGTAGAGCATAAAAATGTGCCTCGGGGAATACTCAGAGGTGCACACACGGGAATTTTGCCTTTGGAAGGCTGTGCACAGTTGAGTCACTGTTCCGGCGCATGTGAGTCTAGCACATTACCAAAGCCCTTGGGGCTGGGAGTTGCCATGAGTAAGGGATGATTTGGCAGCTCAGAGCCTTGCAGGTAGGGTGTGGAAGTAACATGCCTTCAAACACACAGGCCAACTGAGATATGAAGTGTACAAAATAAATGTCAGATGATATTATCGTCACCATTATTTTGCACAGTGTACTGAAGCTTGCGTTAGTGGGTGTGAATATGAGACAAACGATTCCTACCCTAGAAAACACTGGGTGGGACTGGAGATCTTTACCAAGGACTTAATGTGGCAAAGGCTTTGGCCACAATGCAAGCTTTTACTTCCTTCTTATCATCAAGCAGAGCGTGAATGAATTTGATTGTTGTCTCAACAGTCTTAAATAGACAGGCTGGTGTCTGCTCCCAGCCCACACTTAGATTTCTTAACCACCCGTCTGTTTACCTGTTATTGTCTATTTATTCATGTATGTGGGAATGTGTATGTATGTATGTATTTATTTTGTTCTACATTTACAGTTGCCATGAGGTTGCCATTTCTTGATCCTAATAGCTGCATGTGGCTCATGGTGGTTTTTACTTTATTCTGCTGTTTCCATCAGTATTGTGGGTTGATCTTGGACAGTGATCAGGGACCCAACTTTCCACTTATGGTGTGTGCTGGTCTCTCTTCATGCTTGTTGACCACTATCAATAGCAACAGTGTTTGCTCAAGAGCGGGAGGTTTGTTTTTATTTGTTTGAGTCTCTGATGGAAACTCTTTGGGGGGATGGAATTACCTTGTCTTTGACAGAAACTTTATACTTTATCTGATTGGATATGTCTGAAGAACTGTAGAGAAGAAACGGGGCTTCAAAGTCCACACTGTTATCAGTAGACTTGGCTAGAATAAAAGTGAATAGAGAAGCTCTGACCAAATGTTTGTAGCAGCTGATTCTATGAGCAAGTGCATGCTTCAGTGTGTTAGTCCTCGCCGACTACTTACCCAACAGCTGGTTACTGACCATCTACTATGACAAGGATCTTGGTTACTGTGCTGAAATATGCACTGTCTCAACCCATGCAGTGCACACACTATAAATACACATCTGCAATGGCATGTGAACATGTACTAAAATTCCTATGTACATGCCTATTCCAATGTACATGTGCCTCGTGTGCTTCTGTGGGTGTGGCTGCATGTTTATGAAATCGCCCATGCATATCAGGATGTCAGGGAGGAGAGGAGTATGCTCACAGGTTCACATAAACAGACCTCTATAAGATACCACACTAGAGAGCAGCAGAGGTGAGGCTGGAGCACAAGGTTTGGAAGATAAAGGCTTCTCTTGGGAGTGACACCCACACTGGGACTTGAAGGACCGGATGAGCAGGAATATACAGCCAGACAATGCATAGGAAGAACAAAGTGTTTTATCAGAGGAAAAATTGTATCAGCTCCAAGCATGGGTCAGGAAACCTGTGAGGTTCTACATGGGGGAGACAAGCAGAGACAGATGCAGGCTGAAGGATGCTCCAGGAGCACACGGCATGCTTCAGAACTAACCTGCAGCTAGAATACGCCATGCAAGGTTCTTTCTGTGCTTTGCTTCCTAGTAGAACCTGAAAATCTTCAAACTTTGTCTCCACCCATATTCTTCCTCTTTGGTGTAATCATTGTGCAAGACACAAAAAGGTCTAATTGTGGCAGGTGTGAGACAGAGGAGGAGGTTTGGCTTTTCCCTACACTGAAGCCATATGTTCTTTGCAAACAATGATTGTTTCTATTTTCATCTTATAAAACATCTAAGCAAAGCTGTGGCTGCAATTCAATGACATTGCTCTTGTTGGCATGCAGAAGGCCCCGAGTTCAGTTCCCAGCACCAGAAAAATAAATACATAAGATATAAAACATGCAAGCAGGATGAGACATTGGAACAAATGTTTTAATAGATCCCAAACTCCACTCCCCAGTACTGTTGCAAGCACACAAGGCTGCTTTTGTGTAGCCACCAGTTTGGACTATAAAGTATTGGATATAAAAGGCCTGATGGGGCTGTTTGGGCGGGTTTTCAAATAGTCCACCTCCTATGAACACAGAGCATTAGTGATGCAGGGATGTGAACACGATGAAAGAGCCCCCAGGACAGCCTCAGAAATGACCCCACCGAGGGGACCTAGGGCAGAGGTGCTCAGCATCACAGCCTCTACTAAATTTAACACGACTTGCCAAGTAAAAGTCATTATTGAGAAAATGTAAAAGTCCAGCCAAGAGCTTGGGTGATGGAAAATTAAATATAGTTGAGACATAAAATTTTACAATACAGGGATTGTAGGGCGATTGGATGTCTTTCATAGTTTAAGAATGCAGTTCAATGGACCATCTCTCAGCATTATCCTGAAAGCTTATACTTTTGATTAAAACCATAAAATCTATCTTAGAGGTCCCGGAAAGAGTGAGCATACCTTAAACCCAAACATTCTCCCACCTGGACGGCTACTAGTCTCATTTTCCTGCTACCTTTAATTTAATTAAGGCAACCATGGCCGAGCTGGAATTCTTGTATGTGAACTTTGTGTAGGAAATTCAAAGAAATCTGAGACTTTTAAAGATTATTTAAGAGTTTACACATAGGATCGTTTTCAGGGGTTACAAGCCAGACCCAAATTTAGCCCAAGGCTTGGAAAAATGACCCGCAACCTGCCCCGGTGCTGCTTATCTGGAGGGGTGAAGGTTGTGTGGGGACATCAACCCGTCCGCCCATGTGAGCTGTTCTGTGACCGTCAGGCACTGGTGTGGAGGCACTGGCAGTGGAGAGGGACTGGCTAGAGCCAGGCTGGACCCGAGTCCTGGCCGTGGTCCTGCCCAGCTGTTGTTCGGTTCATTTCTACCTTGTCTGCTTCATTTACATCCACTTTCCCAACTCAGCCAGAATCACACGTTCTCATGTAATTGTGCTGGCCTGGATGATGAGAGCCTGGTGAGGTTTGGAATTACTAATGCCAAGATCTGTCACACTGGCCAGCATTGTGTACTGCGAACAAGAAACCCAGAGGAATAGAAAGTAATAAAATAATAATCATGGTTATGAGGTGTTTAGCAAATCCAAATTTCCAAGATAAGTCTGTCCTAATAGAAAGGAATCGCATGCTGGTTAATCAGCTGATTCCGTTTCAAGGGCATTTATCGCCATCTTCTTATGCCTGAGATGCTTCAAAAAACAAAACCAAAAACAACAGGAGTAAAAAAGATGAGATACACATGGTCACATGCTCAGGCCTTCTCCATTTCTCCCAAGAGCCAATGGCAACATAGCCATGGGTATGGCAAATTTTAGTTGGTCACCAGCTCTGAGCCAGGGACTATCTAGGCCTTGAGGTTATAAAGCTTATTGGGACAAATGGTAGAAGCTACATGACTATTGCCTTTGTTTCTGCCATTTTAAGAGTGCATGAACTCTCAGGACTGAAAAAGTCATCCTGTAGAACCTATCCTAAGGTCTGAAAATTGTTAAAACTTAGTCTAGCTTTTGGGAATCTGACTGAGAAGAGCAAACTAAATAGAAAAGTCGGAGAAATAGAGAAAAATTCCCCCAGCTGCTTCTGAGTGTTGAAGTCTGAGGTCTAAAGCGTACAATGAGGTCAGCCACTTTTATCTTCCAAGGCTGACTCCTATGCTCTAAAATAGGCTGCAAGATTTAGCAAACAACAGCAAAACCAGAGAGCAAAAAAAGCAAAATCAAGAAATGCAGCTAAATTTCAATTCTAAACGAAAGTCTTCATCCAAAATTCAGATTCAGCTAAGTGTCCTGTATGGAATTCACTAACCCTAATTACGACCGACCTTCCACAGGAAGAGAGCCCTGAGTTCTGGAGGGATTGTGTTGCATCTGTTTGAGCAAGCTCCCTGCTGGAAGCTTCTCAGTATTACCCCACAACTTAAACTTGCTCCCTTATATTTTAATTTTATTCACTTTTGATATCAGCCGGAAAGTGTGTGCCTGTTTCTGTAAGGATGTCTGCAGCCTTGTAGGGTTTTCCCTACCCATCCCATATTCCTTTGTCAGTTTTATTTGGCCTCTATTAAATTGCTCATTTCCTCATTGTTTAAAAAAAAACTGTTGCTCTGTGTGAACTGAGAGAATTAATGGTGCCTGGGAAACTGGGAAATGATGCAGTACATAGAACACTCTGGAAAAATCACTGTCAAAGGCCTAAGTTACTCTGCTAAAAGAAGGCCCAAAAAGGGAAGAAGGGCATCAGGGGATGTTCTGCTGAGGGTGCAGGGCCAGAGTCCTCTCTATATATCACATTCGCTTTCAGTTACAATCTCCACTCAGATTCAGATGAGTGAGATCTATTTATGTGCTCACCTGTGTTTAATGCCCACGTGGGAAGCTCCACACTAGACACAGTAAAGATCTGGTGCAGTGGTCCTCAACTGTGGGTCTTGACCCTTTGGAGGTCGAATTATCCTGTCACAGGAGCCGCCTATCATATATCCTGTATATCAGATATTTACATTACAATTTACAACAATAGCAAAATTACAGTTATGAAGTAACAATGAAGATAATTTTACACCATGAGGAACTATATTAAAGGGTCGCAGCACTGGGAAGGTTGAGAACCACATAGAGAGACTGGAATCTGCCTTGGTGGAGCAATGGGCCAGAACCATGATGAAGCCTCACGGCTGTGAACCTTGTGTGGCTACTCTAAATTTAGTTAATCAAAGTCACGTGTGGGGCTGGGGGTGTAGCTCGGTGGTAGTGCCCTTGCCTACTACATGCCAGGCCCCTGGGTTCATTCTCAGCATGACAAAAGTAAATTTTAAGAATTAAATAAGCCAATCACAAGCCGTTCTAGTCACATTCAAGTACTCAATATCTGGTCATGGGAGGCAAATGGTAGCAAACATTATATACAGTTTCCAGAGTGTCACGACCTATGTATCAACCAGTCTGTAAGGAAGGCAAATATGGAAAGACTGGACCTTCAGTTCTTTGATTGTAATAATTACAATTATGTTGTATGACAAAAAATAGCCATTCAAGAAGTTGTATGAAGGAATAGTTACGGAAGCCTCTTTGGAGAAGGGATTTTGAGGGTAAATGGGAATGATGGGTAGAAAGTCACACACAATAGCTAATGAGCAAAGAGAACTGTCCAAGGAGAGAGGCCAGAATGTGCTAATAATGTCCTGGGGTTGGCAGAAGAGAAACATTTAAAGAATAGATAAAAACAACAACAACAGCAACAACAAGGGAGAAGAGGAGAGAGATGCAGGGAAGGCTAGAAAATAAGCCCAGAGGGGGAGGTGAGGACCCAGCCCCGAGCTGACGAGTGACTTCCTGAGGTGTACACTGGCACACTGCTCTTCCTGCATGGAAGGCAGAAGTGTGGGTGCCATGGTCCCATGAGACAGGTCACAGTCTTTTAAGAGTTCTGGTCTGCAGGACCGACGGGAAATTCTGTCAAACTGGTTGCAAAAACCCAGAAGGCATTTCCATCCTCATAGTTCTGGAAACCTAAGTTTAATATCAAGATATGAGCAGGGCTGGTTTGTATTGAGGCCTCCCACATTGGCCTGCAGATGGTATCTTCTCCCTGGGTCTTCACATGTGTGTGTGTGTGTGTGTGTGTGTGTGTGTGTGTGTGTGTGTGTTCTTATGAGGGCCCCAATCAGATTAGAATTAGGATCCACTCTAAAATCACTTTAATTATCAAAGATGTCTCCTGTTTTTAAGTAAAGACACAGTGTGAAACCTTTAGATCCTTAAACTATGATTTTGGCATCTTTCAACTTCCAGCCAGTGTTAGAGGCAACCATAGCAAGAAGATCAAGGAGCACTGCTAAAACATGAAGAAACACACAGGACAGAAATGCTCTGCATGGTAGGCTCTGACTAGCATATATGGAAAGAGTTCCGTGAAGACAAAGGGATTCACAGGGGCCATTGCTTACCTCCAGAGTACAGAGTGCTGTAGATTTCAGCTGTCCCGTGTGGCCTTAAGCACAGGGATAGGTGAATCTCAATGCGGTTGCTCACCTCCCTCATGCCACCTCCCAGGGGTCCCTTTTCTTTTTCTGGGAATGACTCACCCAAGTTTGGGAGCAACATAGTACCCAGGGATTCTCCTTGGCTTTGGATGTACATGTGCCCTCCTTCCAGCAATGCACTTGGCAACCTATGAACCTCACTTCCATGCAGTAGGAGAAAACACCATCCTTGAAGAATAGATCAAATAACTTGTCGGTAAATTGGATCTCTTCCCCCACATGAGGCTGCACAAATGCCTGCTTTACACATTGGGAAGAAGTTACTACTCCTAACAACCCCCTTGCTTAAACCAAGGGAGGCTGGTTTGGGGTACATGCACGATAAAGCAAACTGTCCTCTGAGTGAACTTATAGGAACAAATGTCTATTTACATTTAATGCCTGTGCATAGTTGGGCATGCATATGATTAAAATCAATTGCCTCGTGAGAAGGAACACACGCGAGGAACAAAGACTTAGGTAATCCAAGCCTGTCAATCAAAGTAGAACCAGCAGGCCACACCCCTTAACAACCAAATTCCTTCTTTTCTTGAACCCCTTAACAGGGAGCTCTAAACACTAATCAGGACACTCACTAATGTGGCCTGCTGTTGTTCTCATCAGTATACGGGACCTGTACAATCACTTTGCTTTGAATAAACTTTGAGTAAAGTTTCCAGACAATTTGCAATCAGTCCTTACTTTGAGTCTCTGGTAACAGGCCAACAGCCTAGACACCTCCAGCCTAGATGCCAGCCACCAGTAATAGAATAGGCGTTTCAGTCCTGATACACAAGTCGTTTGTTCCTCAGCTTAGCCAACACCTCCTCTGGGAGGTTGGCAATGTTTTGCAAGAAGCCTAAAGTGTTTCTAACCCCAACTATTGTCCACCTCACCTGGAGCAGTAGCCAATGCTGCCAATCCAGGACCTCTGTATGGAGCAGACAGGAGCTGAAGCACATAGCCTCCTGAAAAGTGGGCAGATACCAAAATAACCAACCCCCTCGAACACCTGATTATCAGGAAGAGCCAACTAGAAAACCCCACAGTAACCGTGGAGAAGAAAAATCTGAAACTGCAAAAATATTTTTAACACTGAAAATTTCAAGAGCTAAGCAAAGTTAACAGAAAGTGTACTTTGAAAGCATGTTTGTAGGCATCAAATAACTCAGAGAGCAAACTACATCTTGGACAGAGCAGGTGGGTGATATTTGGCATGTGGCTTTTTGAGATGAGGTCTGATCAAATCCTGGATGGGAGTGTCAGCCTAAATGACAGAGGAAAAGTTTCTAAGGCTAGGGAGTTTAAAATCTCAGCGGGAGCATCAGGCCACAGTAAAGTGTGAGCACATTCAAACGCGGTGAGGCAAGCAGAAGTTTTTAGAGGCAAAATGAGGAGAGCTTCACAGACTATTTTGAGTCACTCTTGGCTAACTGTGCAAAGCTCGTGCCAGCCCTAGGGCGAACTGGCAGTTCCTGTGCAGAAGTCTTCAGGAAGTGTTTTTGTGCAAGGCTGACATGGTTCTAGAAGAGTCTTTTGTTGTCGTTCTTGCTATCAGATTTGCATAGTAACATGAATTGTTTAACTTCATTATTCTTTTTATTAGTACTTGACACAAATGACTTCATCTCAATGCCAATGATTTTCACGGATGTAATGGTGTTATAGTTGTGGATCGTGGACACAGAACATTTCAGGCGGCAACACTGGGATGCAGAATTCCTAGACCGTTAAAGAGAGCAGGAGGGCCACATACAGCATCTTCACAGAGGCAAAAAGATGTGTCGGATTACATGGAGCTGTGAGGCACTTCAGGCCTGGGAGCAGAGTGTGAATCACATTCCAGTGGGACTGAGAGATGTATCGTAATGGTAAGAAAACACAGGGGTAGGGAGAGCAGCATGCCCTCCACTTGGAAAGTCCATGGGAGTGACCCAGAAAAGAAAACCGGCCACAATTCCCATGACTTGGAGTCATGTGTCCTGGACAGAAGTTAGAGCCTACGGCAATGGCAGCTTTATATATGTAGTACAGATTGGTTAACTTTGTAATTTTGTTTGCAGATGTCCCTCAGTGTCTTTAGAGGATTGGTTCCTAGACCTCTGGGTAACCAAATCCGTGTGTGCTCAAGTATCTTGTACAAGATAGTATATCATTTACATAGCCCCTATGTATATTTTCTCCTGTATTTTAAGGTTTGGGTCATTTCTCTAATATTTCTAAAACATAATGCAATGTAAATGCTATAGAAATATTCATCGTATTTGTTTGAATACTTTGTTTCAAAGGAAACACAAATACTTTTTATGTTGTTGTGTTTTTGAGACAGGGTCTTGCTATAGAACACAGGCTGGCTTCAAATTTGCAATTCTTCTGTCTCTTTTCTCACAGTGCTGAGAGTCTGGCATGTGCTACCATACGTTGCTGTGTGGTGGTTTTGTTTTGCTTTGTTTTCAGGAAAAAAAAATGGAAAAAAAAGATTTTGTCCATCTTTAATACAAAGAAATTTTTACAAGTAATTTTGACCCATTATTGGTTGAATTAAAAATAGAATGTGTAGCTATTGAGAGATAATTATGTGTGTTTCTCATTTAAAGACTGTAATAGCTCTGTGAGGGAGAAAATATTATCTCATTTTATAAATCCAAATGCAGGCATTCAGTGTACAAACCACTAAATAACAACACTATTAATGCGTACATCTTACTCAGCATCTTTATGTAAACTTATTTGTTATCCTTGAGTGCAGAATATAGCATAACAGAGAATTTGCCATCCTAACCACTCTGAAGTGCACAGTTCAGGTACGGTAAGTCCTAGTCACACGCCGGTTCAGCCATCACCACCTTCCATCATCACAACCTTTTAGTTTTCCCAAACATAAACTCTGCACCTGTGAAACAGCATCTTTTCAGTTTCAGTTTAATTGTCGGAAATACATTGATGCGTTCTTTTTTTTTTTTTCATTTACAAAACACAAAGTCGCCTATCTAAAACTCAGTTACTCTAAAGGTAATATAATGTTTGATGAGATTACGGCAGTTTGTGCAATGTGGTTAATATTGTTTTAAGTTTTAAATCTTAAAAAGTTATATACCAGGAATGATATAGTCCCTTCTGAATGATAGGATAAAATAAGAGGAAAAGATGCTATAAAAGGTAGTCAGTCATATTTCCTTTCAGTGACCAAAAAAAATGTATTGAGCCCCTGGATGTCCAGAGAACAAGACAGGGGTGTAGAAAACCAGAGACATTGTAGAACAAATCAGAGTCAAGATAAGTCGACTATCCCTACATATACACAACCATTCCCATAGTTTTGGGGTGGGGCTGTCAGTCTCACCTGGCCAGCCACGGTGCAGTTTGCTCTCCAGAGGCTCAAAGAACCATAGTCTTGGTTTCGCCTTGCCAAGAGATCACCTCAGACCTTCCAGAGAAGGTCAAGCTGCCTTCCTAAAAACCTTCTTGACTTGGGGATCTTCTTTTATGGGGGAGAGGTGGGATTTTTTGAACAGGAAAATAAAGATCTCTCAGAAACCCCAGCTAGAAACAGAATAAATGGGAAGGCAAGAAGGCTCTGCAGATAAAGACCACCAACCTGACAACCTGAGTTTGCTCCACTGGGCCCAAATGGTAGGAGGAGAGAACCTCCTACAAGTTGTCATCTGTCCTATGCATGCGAACCATAGTGAGTGTGCATGCACATAAGCGTGCACACATATCCCTCATGTGTTTGCACACATACCCTTCATGTGTGTGCACACACACAAAATAAATTAAAATGTAATGAAAGTTTTAAAAGAAGATCTAGAGTAATCAAGAGTATCAACTGGGTACACCTATAATCCCAGCACTAAAAAGTGTGTGTGTGTGTGTGTGTGTGTGTGTGTGTGTAGGGAGGAGAAGAGTACAGATTGAGAGACTATGTGGTGTCTACTCACTTTTCCACAAGGATGCTTTAATCACCATTCTCAGTGCTACAAAGTTACTATATGACTTCACTGGGCTAATTTGAGTCTAAAAATCTGTAAGACGAGAAAAACACAAATTAAATATGCTTTAGTTCTGACACGTAGAACACGTACGGTGAGTCTGTGAGTTGAAGTGAAACATAAGCTGCAACAACTTGAAGTGCTTTTTATATCTCTACTGTGAAGTGAGAGAAAGAGCTGCCTGTTGACCTCACTCTGAAACTGTTAGGAGAGAACATAGTGAAGCGTGGGATTTACATAGAAAGGAACCCTGGGGAAACTTCAGTTCCCATCAAGTACCTTGGTAAACACTACTTCCTTCTAAGCAAATGCTCATATTTTTCTGGATGTCTGCTCGCCTTTCAGTTTGGCCAGAACACAGACATTCAGCCTCGTTTGTCTCTGTAAATACCTCTGAGTATTTACTGAGCCAAACAGCTGATAATTTACTAACAGTAACCATCAAGTATTGTTATATTATTTTATGTGTTAACTCATTTCGTCCCCATAACAACTATAGGAAGTGAGTGTTGTTACCCTCTGTGGCAGTTACTAAACCATTATAAAAGCAACTCTGAAAATCATCAAGAATCTTGGACATATCAAAATAAGTATGTGAAGCTGGTCAGAAAACACCAGCTATTGCATGATTGCCCTTGTACTGAATATGAAATGTCAGGAAGAGGCAAATCTATACAGACAGAAATAGATTGGTGGTTGCGGGGGCTTGAGAGAGGATAGAATGAGGGGTGACTACTAGTGGGTTCAGGGTTTCTTTTGGGAATGATTAAAATAGTTGTGGGGATAGCTGTGTGACTGTGAATAGGATAAGAACTATTGAACTGTACACTTTAAATGTGCCAATTATGGGTTTGTGATTAGTTACAGATACCAAGGTAGTAGCAGCTTTCTCTATTCCTCTAAAGCTCATACATTAAAGGTTGGGTCCTCAGCTTGGTCCTTCTGGGAGATGATAGGATCTTTAAAAGTTAGGGCCTAATGAGAGGCATTTAGGTCATTGTGGGATATGCTTTCAGTGGGGATGCTGGAAAGATGGTCTTTTTTTGATCCTAGCCATGAGGTAAATAGAATTTGCCATGTGATGCCACCCTTCAATCTACCCTAGAGTCGACTAGTTATGGCTTGACACCTTCAAAACGGCAAGCTAAAATAGAGCTTGTGTCTTAATTCAGTTTTTATAACAGTGACAGTTGACTACCACACAGCTACATGTACCTTTATATGTTTACGAAAATATACAAGCTTTTTTACTAACTAGAGTAGAAGACAATTGTGTTCAGAATCACAAAAACTGTTATAAGGACCATGACAAGGAGGCCCCATTGACTCCACTTCCCTGTCTGGAGATCCCACTGGCTGGAGCTGCTTCTGCAGACTATGCCACCATTTGCTACCTCTCTTTGGCTAGAGCCAGGTCTAGACAACGGACTTCCTTCTGCAGCTTTTGGAGTCCACACCACGATGGTCCTCAACATCACAGCTGCAGGATATATGGAGTCCAGTGTTGTCTGGATGGTCACTAGCTGCATATTTTCTGAATCTTGACACCATTTCATTTTCATTGGAGACATTTTTGGTTGAAGTCTGCGGAATTTCTTCAGAAAACGCAGTCAACATCAAAGTCTCAGTAGACAGTGCCCAGTTTTCCTGTGCCACTTCTTTCAGCCTCTGTGCTGACCCAGGCAAAGGCTGCAGACCAACTGTGGTGTATCCCACTGAAGGAAGGCTTCTCCACAGAAGGGGTGACCTCCAAATGCTTCCTGCTGCTCCTAGTTGAAATGACATGGAGACCAGTAATAATATGTTGCAATGGAGTTGGTCAGCCTGCATGTCTCCTGCATCCTCACTACGGGGGCAAGCTCTCCAGCACTGCCCCAGCTGGCTCATCCCATGCCACAGGCAGCAAGGGATAAGTCCAGTTCTCCTGATATCATGCCCTTGGGGCTGACTCACCAGCACCCACAGCTCTACTGTGCTGCCCAGGCAAGGTGCAAGGTCCGTTCTCCAAAGTGCTTCAGCTGGTGAGTGGCAGGACCAGCTCTTCCACTCTTACGGTCCAAGACCAGTTCTCCTGCCAGCCTCAGGTGGTGAGAGGCAAAGAGGGGAGTGCTTCTTTCTCTTGCCCATGCCCCCATGAGGCAGAGAAGGGGGAGGGAAAGGCCAGCTCTCACACTCTTGTGCCCTCAGGGTGGCTCACCTCTATCCCTGCAATATGGTTGGCCCTGCTATGCTGCCCGGGTGGGGTACAGGGCTCAATCTCCCAAGTACTTCAGCCAGTAAGGGGCAGGACCAACTCTCCTGCTCCCGTGACCCCAGGACCAGTTCTCCCACCAACCAGATTTTATTTATTTTTAATATTCTATTTCATTGATTTATTCCTTGATGTTAACTATTTTCTTCTGTCTATTTTTTGGTTTAATTTTTCCCAAAGCCTTGAGATGTATCATTAAGTTATTTATTTGAAATCACACTGATTTTGTAACCTAGGCACTTGAAACTAAAAATCTCAGTCTTAGTGCCTTCATTGTATTTCACAGATTTTGGTATGTATTTTTTTTAAATGTTCATTCCTTCTAGTAATGTTTTAATTTACTTCTTTACTTCTTTAGTAACCCAGTCATTGTTCAATAATGTGAAGTTCAATAATGTGTTGTTGAGTCTACATGGGTTCACGTATTTTAGGTGGTTTCTTTCACTGTTGATTTCTAGTTTTGTACCAGTGTGGTCAGATAGAATGCAGATAGTTGCCTTAATTTTTTGGTATTTGTTGAGACTATATTTGTATACTAATTTGTCATCAGTTTTAGAGTGTATCCATACACTATTGCAAAGAATGTATATTCTGTAGTATTTGGGTTGAACATTCTGTAAATATGTTAGGTCTGTTTGATCTATGGTGCTACTTAGCTCTACTGGTTTTCATTTTTCACCTAGATGACTTGTTTTTTAGAGAGTGGGTCATTGAAGTTACCTAGTATCACTGTGTTGGGGTTAATGTGTGACTTTATATGTAGTAGTATTTATGTTATAAAATCCAGTACATCTGTGTTCAGTGTATATATAATTCAGAATGGCTGTGTCATTTTGTCTGCGTGCTTTTCTGTCTCTTCTAGTAAGTGTTGGCTTGACATCTATTTTGTCAGTTATAAGAATGATGATTTGTGCTTGTTTCTTGGTTCTATCTGCTTGCAGTATATTTGCCCCTTCTTCAAGCTAAGATGCTGTCTATCTTTGATGTTGAGGTGTGTTTCTTGTAGGCTGCAAAAGGTGAACTCTTGTTTTCTGATCCAATCGACCCATCTGTACCTTTGTATTGTGGAGTTGAGAGCAATGATACTCAGAGATGATACACAGAGTTACTGTTGAAAGACATGTTTTAATTCCTGTCATTTGTTGATTTTGCAATATTTGCTGTCTTTCTTAGTTTTCATTTAATTTAACTAATGCCTTAACTTCTTTTCTTATTTTAGCTGTAGTTTTAGGGTGTGTTTATCATTCTATTCCATTCGAAGTCTTCCCTCCAGTACCCTTTGTAGAGCTGGCTTATTGGATATAAATTGCTCCAAGTTGTTTTGTCCTGAAAAGTTTTTATTTATCCTTCCATTATGATTAATAATTTTGCTGAATATAGTATTCTAGGCTGTCATCAACAGTGTAATAGTCTGTTCTGTCCCTTTAAAAGATAAGCCACACCTACTCACCCCCCCTTTGCTGAGGCAAGCTGATCTTCAGCTTCCAGCCTGAGTTCTTTGCTTTCCCATCTCTCAATGAGGCAGCTTCTGTCTCTCCCTTCTCCCCTTTCTCCCTTCTGATCTCTCTCTCTCTCTCTCTCTCTCTCTCTCTCTCTCTCTCTCTCTCTCCTCTTCTCCCCTTCTTCCCTTTCCCCTCCATAACCCACTAAATAAATATCCAACCTCACTTTGCATGGCGTGCCTAACCATGTCTCTGTCTCTCGCCTACCACATGGCTCCCTCCTGGGACCAGCCGCCTTCGGACACCTATGGTGTGGTGTCATGGTGTGCCCATCTTGTCTCTCCTTGTGGGATTGACTTCCCTATCAAGGTCTCTCACCCACCATGCAGCTCCCTGCCTGGAACTCATGGCCTGCTGCAGCCACCAGGGTAACTGCGCCATCCCTGCCTGAGACTGGTTGCTCTTGGAACCTGCTCCCTGCTGCCACTTCAGGGATCTGCAACATTTTACTTAAACCATAACAAACAGTCTTTTAGGACTTGAAGTACATTGCTTCAAGTTATTCTTGATTTTAAATTTTCCATTGAGCAATAAGATGTTATTCTGATGATCCCACTTTTACATGTGACTTAGATCTTTTCTTTTACAGCTTTCAAAGGTATTTTTTTTCTATATGTTTAGTGTTTCAACTATAATATTGCTTGAGGAATTTTTTTTTCATCCTGTCTGTTTGGTATACTATATGCATCTTGTACCTGAATAGCTAAATCTTTCCCTAGATTTGAGAATTTTCTTTTTTATTATTATTACTTTATAAATAATACCAATCAAAATTTCTCCTTCCTTCCCTCCTTCCACTTTCCTTCCATTCCCCCACTCACCCTCCCCTTTACCCCTCCAGTCCTAAGAGAGGACAGGGTACCCTGCTTTGTGAAAAGTCCAAGACCCTCCCCCCTCCATCCAGGCTTAGGAAGGTATGCATCCAAATAGAATAGGATCCCCAAAAGCCAGTACCTGCAGTAGAGAGGAATCCTAGTGCCATTATCATTGGCTTCTCAGTCTGCCCCAATTGTCAGCCACATTCAGAGAGTCAGTTTGATCCCATTCTCCTTCAGTCCCAGTCCAGCTAGATTTGGTGAGCTCCTATTAGCTCAAGCGCACTGTCTCAGTGGGTTGACCACCCCTCGTGGTCCTGACTTCCTTGCTCATAGTCTCCCTCCTTCCACTCTTGAACTGAACCTTGGGAGCTCAGTCCAGTGCTCCATTTGTTTTAAAAATAACAAAGTCTTCTGATTCTTCTCCTTCTATGTGAATATTTTGTAAATTTCATATTTTCATAGTATTTCACTGATCTTATATGTTCTATCCATACATTTAAAAAGCTGATTTTAATTGAACCATCTTAGTCCTCTATCTTACCCAAAGGCCTTGATATTCTGTCATGTATGTGACTCAATATATTTTTAAGACTTTCCATTGAAGTTTTTGTTTGGATTGCTGTATTTTTCTTCTTAGGTATTATTTCAGTTTGGTTTTTCTTCAGTATTTCTATCTTTTAATTGACTTCTATTTTCAGCTCCCGAACTGGCTTCTTTACTTAACTCAGCTATTTGTGTTTTCCTGGAATTTATTCAGGAAATGATTTGTGTCTTCTAAATTAATTCGTGCATTTGTTTTTGTTCTCTTTGAGAACTTTGGGTGTATTTAGTGTAATGAATATCTTGCAGAACCCAGCCATGATAAGCTCAATAGAGGTCTGAGGCTCAGTAGTTTGCCCCAGGCAATACCTGGTTCCAAGAAAGACCACAAACTGAGACTACCCAGGCACCACCCAGGACCAGACCATCCAAAGGAAATTCCTAACATTCCAACCTTTGTAGGTAGATCACCTTCCAGCACACATCCATTGCTTTTCACAGGGCACCCTAGAAAAATGTCAGCCAATCACGGGTCCTGAACCTTAAAAATCCCTCACCTCCACCTTTGCTAGGACAAAAACCCAACCCTAACTGAGCTCAGGGCGCTCCAATCACTCCAATACGTTGAACACATGGAGGGTCCGAGTTTACAAACTTGTATAAGAATACAGGCTCTTTGCTTTTACATATAGAATTCAGTCTCCTAGTTGGTTTTGGGGGGACTCTGTAATAACATATCTAAATTGTTCGAGTATAGTAAAAACTCGGGAGTCTGAAATTTATATAAAGACCTGATAAATTTAAGGACAAGGGAGAGTCAATTGGCTGATGTTGTCTTCATATATTTTACCCGAGCCACCAGTCCTGTAACTCCCTTCAGAAATTCCTCTTCTCTATTCCTGTCCTTCTCTAGCCGACTTCCTCAGTCCTCCAAGAACTCTATGGCTAATCCCCATTAGCCAATCACTGACTGTCCTTTGTTCTAGGTGACTTTATTGGCACAGTGGGATGCTGTACAAACAATTCTCCCGCAACAATTTAAAATTATTCTTGGTTTGGAATTTTGTATAAGTTACTGCTATCAGTAGCCATTAGTATGAGAACTGTCAATTTCTGGAGGAGACGTGTTGTAATGTTCTGGTACACTGGAATCAGGTGGGCTTTTTTTGGGGGGGGGGCTTGGTGAAATTACCTGGCGCAAGTGAGGAGACATGGAACACCAACAAACCCACTTAGGAGTTTAGAGGGGAGTGCCTATAGGCTTGGGGATCGATATGCAGAGAGGGAGAAAAAAAGGCACATCCAGCTTTTAAAGGCTGCCTAGCACATGCACAGGGGGTTGGCGTGACTACGTCGCACTAATGACGCAGATGACGGACGACTCGCGCACGCGTGCAAAGGTTTAGCTGAGTCATATGTGGATGTAACCACGCATGCGTGCATGTGTGCCCGAGGGCCTGTCTGCAAGTGCCTGCCTTTAGAACCCAGAAATGCGGCCTTATCAGTGGCTGAATAATTACACTAAGTCTTCCTTAGTCTTGACCACGTTTCCTGGGAAGCAGAGGATCCAGTGACCTTTGCCTGACTGTTTCAGGAGCTAGACAGGACAGGCGCTATACCCGTTTTGATGCAAGGTAATTTTACAAACTACTCTTTAAGTAACCATTCAAGGGAACTGTAGCTGAATGTAAGGAGTAATTAGCATACCCTGCCCTGTTATGCGGGGGTGGGGACTCTGCAAACTACAGCTCTGCTTTTCTAGCTCATTCCTTGTTAGCTTCTGCCTATTGCAATGGCTGGGGAAGGACAGAGGAGGCTCTGGATCTTCCTGAAGACTCCATTTCTGGTAGCAGTTCCTATGAACTTTGCTCGCAATGCTTCTTCAGTCTGGAATCTGGGGTTTCTTCTGTAGATGAATTGGTTTAAAGTTTTTCTTTTCCTATAGTATATCCTCCAAGTCAGCATCACCTTCCAGCTGATGTCTCCTTCCCGAAGTCTGTGCTGCAGACCTCTGCCCTGGGGGTATGAAGACCATCAAGTAGCCTGTCCTCCTCAGTGATCTATTTTGAATCTGTGTGGCCTACTATGGCTTGAAGTCTAATCCTCCAGTACCTAAAATGGCTCTGTTTTTTTTTTTTTTAAATTTCATTACTAGGTTAAGATATGGCCACTAGGCTAAACCCTAATCCAAAACAATTGGCTTCTTGTGAAGAGAGAAGTTTGGCCACAGAGACATGAACATGGGAGAATCCCACACAAAGCTGTAGGCAGAAGCCAAGGCAATATTGATATAACCCAAGACACAACAGAAAAGACAACAAACCTCGAGAAATTCTGAGAAAGGCATAGAACAGATTCTCTGCCACAGTCTTTGACTTGTTGACCTTGGCCATGCAGTCTCCAAAACTGTGAAAAAATAAGTCTGATGTTTAAGGCACCCAGTTTATGGTCCTTTTGGTAGCAGCTCTAGGTAACTACACAGAGGCCCTTCTCCAAACTCTAAACTTAGCAAGTCCAATCTTTACCTTGAGTCTCTGTCCTGGGCGTGGTAGCTACTCCTACGGTTTCTTTCTGGGAAGTATCTAACTGTTCCTTGTTTGAGGTTGGATTTTTTTTTTTGGTTCCCTAGTTCACAGTTTTATGCACCAAGTTGAAGTACCTTATGTTAAATTCTTTCCTGATACTTTGTGAAATTTGCCAGTTCTATTGAGGTATGACTGACAAAAAATTGCAATCATTCAATTGTACAGTGTGATGTTTAATAATAAATAATAAAGCTAATAAACACACCCACCACTTCACCTAACTACTTTTGGCTGTGTATGTGGCAAACACATTACATTCTATTTCAAGTTTAGAATGGATGGCTATTGGTTATAGTTGCTTGACCTTAGAATACACACGAAATAAACTCAAAACATTTTGATATTTTGAAACCAGAAAATATCTAGAAAAAATTTTGGCGGGAAAGCTTCTTGATGTCAACCTTGGTAATGAAATTTGGGTATGTAACCCAAAGCAAAACAAATGGGTGTGATGATATCAAAACGTTAACAAAATGTTTCTGAACAATAAAGGAAACAATCAAGAAACTAGAGACGCAGCCTGCAAAGGAAGGAGAAAATATTTGCAAGCCATTTATCCAGTGTAAATTATCATTGAGAATGTATGACAAACTCAAATAACTCAAAAGAAAGCTAATAACCCAATTTTTTAAGAAGTAAAGGATCTAAACAGACTTTTTTTTTTTCAAAGAAAACAACACATGGCCAGCTATATTGGGAAAATGCAACTTTATACCTCTGCACTCCTTTCTAAGTGAACTTTGGCCTATATAACTCTTTCAAATATAGAAATTTGAAGGGGTTAATCAACTTGCCCCAAGTATAGAGCCGGTAAGTAGCAAACCTACGGTAGTATGACTCAAGAAGCATTCACCCACAATGCACAGAGACTGAGACTACATTAACTACATGGAAAATGTACCGAAACCAGGAAAGTAGCACCTTTCCCTCCAAAGAGGAAGACTGCCTTCTCTTACCCACCCTTTGTCTTTATAGGTGTTTGTAACCACGCCAGTCCAGCTACTCTGAGAAGCAGAGCATCTGAGGCAAACCAATGAGGTAACTCTTACTAAAGATTCTTGCTGGAAGAGAACCATTTCTGGACCAGTTTGAGAACTCCAGCCATGCTTAGTCAATCTTTAAGCGTCGAATTTGGGAAAACACAGGCTTGGCGATGCCATTATGGTGAGACTACGGGAGTTGTGACTTGAGGTTAGGTTTCCTACCGTAGATTTCCTGGGAGGCGATGTCTAAGGACTACTTCACCATGGCTGCCACAATAATCCATTTCTACATGCACATCTGTGCATAGCTACTCATGGTTCTTTTCCCCACTGGAGTATGATTCCAAACCTATTGTGTTCACTTAACAGAGCCATGGATGCCTAAAGTAACATTTTGTACGTGGGGGGGGGGTAAGTTAGATTGGTAGCCTGATCTCCTCTGAACAGACAAGGGGTAAGAGAAAGAATTCATTCTTTTTTGTCCTGCCCCACTTCTTGGTCTGGAACATCTCCCCACACCCCAGCCTCCAGTTTGCAATAGATTATGGTATTTCTAAACCTCCATACTTACATAGGCCAACCCTTTTGTTATTTGCCTGTCTGTTCATCTGTCTACTTGTCTGCCTGCCTGTCTGCTTGTTTGTCTATCTACCCATCTGTTGTGGTTGAATGAGAATTGTCTTCCAAGGGTCAAATACTTGGTCCCCATTTGGTAGTTTTGTTTGAGGAGGTGGTGCTAAATGAAATATGTCACTGGGGCCAGGGTTTGAGGGTTCATAGCATGGCCCCACTTGTATTGACTTTCTGCTTTGTGCTTGTGATTAAAGATATAATCTCTCAGTTTCCTGCTCCCTTTGCTATGTCTGCTGCCAGCTGTCAAGCCTCTCTGCTATCACAGACTCTTACCCTCTGGAACCAAGCTAAAGTCACCTCTTCCTTCTCTAAGCTGCTCTTGGACGTAGTGTTTCATCACATTCGCAGAAAAGCGACTGATATGTCATCCATCCTTGTGTCTTGCTTCTGTGGTGAACTCTGGCTGGTAGACAGAGTGGGTTCCAACCCCCAATAATGCAGTTGGCTGCTGGTTGCCACAGCTGATGCTCAGCACCTTTTCTTACTCTGCCATCTTGGAATCATGTTGTCATGGTGATCTTTGTGAACTGGGGATGTGACTCAATGCTTGACTTCTAAGTGAGTGACATCCACATTCCCATTCCCACTTTTATTTGAATGCTGGGCTGGATCACTTGAGCTCTGTGCAGAGTCCTGCCCACTTCACTGTTGCAACAACAGCCTTTACTCATCTGGTTATAGAAATACAATCATATACGGGAATATTAGCTACATCTCTGTTGCTACAACATCTGGTAGGAACAACTCAAGGGAAGAAGGACTTATTTCACCATTATTTTAGAAGTGTCAGCCAATCACAGCTGGGAAGGCAGAGACAGAGAATCTCAGTCTGTCATGGCAGGAACATGTAGCAGAGACAGTTCTTGGGGAGCAGAGAAGGAAACAAAGAGCATGCTGAGGTGAGGAACAGGTACCACCCTCAAAGGCTCATCTCTAGGTCCTCCAGTCTAAATGTTCCACAATCTTCTATAAATACTGCTGCTTGTTAGGAAACAAACATTCAAAACATGAACTTGTGGGAGACATTTCAGAGCCAAGCCCTAGAAAGAGGTTACTGACTTGGTGCTTACACTGTTCTGAAGGAAGGCACTGCACACTCCGATGCTTCCTCTGAGTTCATGCTTCAGGTCAGTCTTTAAGACTCTTCCAGTGTTTTATGAGGCTTGCTACTTCTGAATGGCCTACTAGTAAGTGATACAACCAGTGGATGCATCTGTGCCTCCTTCCTCGGAAATACATTCTGTAGACAGTGATCAATGCATAGGTCCGTGCTTGTAAGGATCAAGCATTCTGCAGGCACCCAGGGAGTGGTATTTACCGAGACTCTGAGGGCAGGTGAAACAACCCACGCCTGGAAGGGACATCCACCCTAAAAGAGACAAACTAAAGGCTCTTCCAGGAGAAAAGAGGACCTATATTAATTTTACTTATTGCACTGATGAAAATATCTGATCAAAACACCTAAAAAAGGGAAGGTTTGTATTTTGCCTCACAGTTTGGGGGTTACCACTTATCATGCTGTGGAAGATATGGCAGCAAGAACATGAGGTGACAGGTCACATTCTGCCCACAGTCATGAAGCAAAGAGAAAATGATACTAACACTCAGTTTGCTTCTTCCTTTTTATTCAGTCCAGGACTGAAGTTTATAGTCTGGAACCACCCACATCCAGGATGGGTCTTCCCTCATCAGGCTAACATTGCAGGAAATGTTCTTATATTCATACACAGAGTTATATTTCTTAAGTAAATATATTCTAAATATTTATTTATGTCTATTTGTATGCACTTACACATGGCACAGGCTGTGTGTGGAAGTCAAGGACAACTTGAAGGAGTTGGTTTCCTCTTTCCAGCACGATGTTTCTGGGGATTGAACTCAGGTCGTCAGGCTTCACAGCAGACATTTAGACCTGTAGAGTCTTCTCCCCTGTTTTTCTTAAGTGACTCTAAATCTAGTCAATTTGACAATGAAGATTAGCCATCGAAGAATCTGATGTGGATCTTGACACAGGGATCTCCTGGAGACAGAGAATCATACTGAGGGCATTGAATAGCTCTCATGTCTGAGAGATATTGAACACCAACTGATGACAGTAGCTGGGCTGACCTTGTTAAAGGAAAATATTAGTACTTAAGGCCACTATGGCTACTCTGTCCAAGTGGTTGAAGGGGACTAATAGCAAATGCTGGCCAACCGCAATGGGATGAGTGATTTAGCTACTTCTTTAGGGTATGGTTCATGATGGACAACAACACGGGTTAAAAACTACCATTGTTTTTAAAAAAAACTACCATTGTTTGAGTCTGACCTTGGCATCTATAGTTGGATTCAGGCCTCTTTGTCTATGATCTTGCCCTGTCTTCCCTTGCTCTCATTCAGCTGCTAAAGCCATTTATCACTATATATTCCTACCTTGGGCCCCAGAAAGTGGATAAGCAGGGATGCCACTCACAATTTAGCCTAATGGGGAACTGCACTCACTTCGGTGCCACCCTGAAAGTAACTGCAGGGCAACCATTGTTTGTTGTTTATTTCTTGCTTAGCTTATTCAATTTTGCATGGGAGCCTCATCCAGCTGATACATCCCCTGTAGATAGGAGCTAAAAGATGAGTTAGTATAAATGGCTGTGGTTAGTGATAGATAAATATGGCTACCTATTCACGCAGCTTTCCACATTCTTCTCTTATACTCAGCGTTGGATCCCAGATGTGCCATCCCTATGCAGTGAAGGAGAGCTGCTCACCATGACTGACTAAGTGGCTCCAATTTTAGTAGAGAGTGGCTGGCCACTTGTGGCAAGGTATTTAACTTTACCGGGTGCTGGTTTCCTGGTAAAAGCCCTCTTTTGCCAGGTATTCAATGTTATGCTACATACGTGGTTGGCCCAGTTTAACTCAGGACCTTTGAGAAACCTTCTGATATTTCTACTGGGGTTCGACGTGAATTCCTACTGCATGCGTGTAGCCTCACAGACATCTCATACACCACAAAGTCTGGCCGATTTCTCCATAGTCTAGTCTTGTAAAAAGCACCTCTTAAAGCTGACAGCCTTCCAGTGGTGAACCAAAGCATAGCCTGAAGATCTCAGAGGTCCACCATACAGGGTGCTCCTTCTTTTGTGGTTAGAATACATAATGCAGTCACTTATTTGTTCCTTTGGGGAAGGTATTTTGGCATCGTAATGATTCCCAAACTGCTAAACATCGACTCACCTGTCAATCTTGAATTTTTAGGTGATTTAGCCTCTACCTTTTGAAGCGTGTATATCAAATCTTCTACTACACTCTCCTCTAAGCTGCTTGTCCTTAGCGAGAGCAAGCAGTTACCAATGGAACATTTTACAGGATATCCAATATGTCTCTCTCTCTCTCTCTCTCTCTCTCTCTCTCTCTCTCTCTAATTCCTCTTCTTAACAGGGGAAAGTAACTAAAACTATAAATGTACACTCATGTATATTTCACATGAATACAAATGTTTCTGCTCTATTGATTTGAGTGGAAATAGAAAACACACCCACCAACTCAATATCAAGTATCCAAAGTCTTATACACCTCTCTTAGCAACAGTACCCCATCTGGTCCCAGAACAGCATTTGCAAATGAAGATGCTACTTTGCTGAGCTTAGGGAGTCTCCCTAATACAGAAGAAGTAGGAAATGCATGCAAGGTTATGTAGAAAATTACAGGACCAGAATGACAGTGTGCAGCAATGTGCACAGCTGCTCCTGGGTGGTGACACCTTAAGTTTTCTCCTCTTTGCTCATTGGCTGGGGTCCTGCATCAGTTCTTTTTGAGGGGATTCTTCCATTAGGTCTTGCTACTCAGATGGCTCCAACTGCCAACTAGTTTTCTCTGCCTTTTTAGCAGAACAGTTGGCCCTGTATACATCCAGTTGCAAAGTTGCCTTGATAAAAACCATATGAAAAATACCACAAAGCCAAAGCGAGCGCTGCTGCATGAAGTGTATTTTGTCATAAACCACAGTTTTTAACATTTTAAAACTATCTTTTCCTAAGACATAGTCATTCAACCCAGGCTACACAATCCCACTTCATTCAACGTGATAGCCCTAATCTAAAAGCCATGATGCTCATGTGACATTTGATACCAGTTACAACTTTAAAAAGGAGAAAGGAGACAAACTTAGAACAGATGACTTCTGAGGTCAGGTTAGCACCAACCCTGAGGCGGTTCAGAGTCAGGGGCCTCACCATTTGCAGAAAAGACCCATCACCTTTATCTTCTTGATGCCTCAATTAAATAAAGGCTCCGAGACAGGGAGAGAGCCACCTCATATTCTAATCCTTCCTTTATCATATTTCACAAACCCCACCTCATCATCCAAAATGCCCACTCATTCCCCTGCCAAGGAGAGAATTATTAGGTGCCGGCACATTCGATAGATTTGATTGCTCTTGAAAATGTTCATTTACTGTAGCAGGCTCATTATTCTAAAAATGTAATTGGAACCCAGACTGTTACGACCTCAGGAAATAGGATGTAGCAGAGCTATGCAGAAATATTAACTTTGCTGCAAAGCAGGGCAGCCCTTTCCTCAGGGAAAGTAGAAGACCCCACCCCACCCCACCTCCAACACCCTGCCTTTGTGTCCTCTCCGGAACCCACAGATGGGTGGATCTTAAGAACTCCAAACCACTTCTAAGAAAAATCTGCAATCTACCCCCTGAAAAAAATCGAATTTCTACTATCCTAGAGACCATTAGCTTTTGGGGTAGACAGTCACACATGGAAAACTTTGGGCATGTGACATGGAAGCCAAGTGGACTGTATATCGTAATGGCAAAGCCAAAGATGTTTCAAAAGTCAAAGAAAAACTGAAGGAGGAGAGGTAAAAACCAAAGCCAAATAAGAGTTTATAAAAAAACAAGACAACAAGGGTCTGTCCAGCCCTGACATCCTACTTCATGATGCTTACTATGTTTCTGAAAATTATTAATTAAATGGAGCTTAATTTATACTTACAACACACTGTGCACCAAATAGTCAATGAAGAATTCTGGCTGGAGATTAATGATTTAGACTGTAAACTCTTCAGCGAGTGGGTTTAAAATAATTAGATGCTATCCCCAGTAAGTGAACAAGGCCGAGGCTAAGCTGGGACTTTGCATTTAAGCCTCAAAATAGCTGTGTCTTAGAGACCCCATTTGAGTTTGGTTTCCTTTTTTGGCATCAAGTTTTATGGCCACATGTGACTTTACAAGAAGGACATCATTATATGCGCTCACATGTACATATGAGCCAGATTTGAATTTTCTAATTCCAGCCTGAACAAAGACTAGTTTGTAGTATAACAAGACATATTTACTAGAATTAAAATGGCAGACTTATTGTAAGTTTTATAACATTAAAAATGGACTAGGAGTATTTTAGACCTCAGATAATTTATAGTGCTTAACTTTTCTCAGTTGGGTTAAAAATACAAAACCAAGACTAACTTCCAATAGAAAACAGAGCTTGGGATATGAACAGATAGTTCACAGGAAAAGGAAAATAGAATATGTGAAATGTAGAAAAAATGTTAATTGTATTTATTATAAAAAAACTCTTATCAAACCTAGAGTGAAGTGTCACTTTTTATAAGTCCCATAAGCTATCGAACTGTTGATATTTTGTTCTGGGAGAATGCACACTCATGTTCAGCACTGGTGGGTGTGCAAGGGGTAACAGCCCTAGTAAAGGTTTGTGACAATAGCTGTCAACATTACAAACGTATTCACCCTTTGCCCTCCTTCTGTAACTTTAGCTACAGATAAACTTGCATGGGTGCACAACGTTATAATTGTAAATAACTCAGTGTCACATTTTAACAAAATCTGAAGGCAACCCGAATTTCCATCCATGTGGATTTCAGATTTCGTGTGGTTGGTTTTTGTTTGTTTTGCTTTTATTCCTTTAATGAAGAGGATCCATGCTAGTCAACTTCCTATCACTGTGACAAGGTACGAGAGGTAATCAACACACGCTTTGGCTTGTTGTTTCTGCTGCTTCAGTCCATGGTTGGTCAGTTCTGATGTATTGGGGCCAGTTGCTAAGGACATCATGGTGAGGTGTGTGTTTGTGAAACTAAGCTGCTCATTGTAAGGTAGCTGGGAGGGAGAGAGACACAGGAGGGGCTGGCATCCCAGGGGCGTGGCACCAATGATCTATCCACGAGGCCCTATCTGATGAAGGTCAATGGCTCGTACAGATGCCATCATCTGGAAACCACATCTTTACATATGAGCCTTTCAGGAACATTTATGATCCAAACCATAGCAGACTCTTTCTACACAGATGTGATAATATGACCAGACACACAATATTGTAGGAAATGCAAAGTAAAAGAAGAAAATGATAATATTGTTCCTTTTGTGTGAAACTGAAAAGAGAGATAAAAATGTACACTTATATTTACTGATGATGCTGGCTAGTTTTTTGTTAACTTGACATAAGCCAGGACCATCTGGGAAGAAAGAACTTGAAATTAGAAAAATGCATCTGTTAGATTGGCCCACAGGCAAGTCTGTGGGGACATTTTCTTGACCAGTGATTGGTGTGGAAGGGTTCATCCCATTATGGGTGGCACAGTTCTTGAGTCCTAAGGTATATAAGAAAGCACACTGAGTAGATAAAGAGACCAAGCCAGTAAGCAACACTTCTCTATGGGTTCTGCTTCAGTTCCTGACCTAACTTCCTTCAGCGACTGTGATGAGGAAACACAGGTAAAACAAGCCCTCTCCTCCCTAAGTTGCTTTAGTTGTTTTATCACAGTGGAAATCTAACTAAAACCGTGATATTTATACTTTGGATAAAACACAGAAAATGTGTGTTTTATGGGAACTGAATGATACTTAGAAAAGGTAGGAGGAGAGGTTGAACATAGATTTTGCTACCTTTTACTTCTCTGTTTGATCTCGAAAATCATGGGAATGTGTCATTAATGAAAAGTTGAACATTAAAATATATTAAAAAAATCACTTTGGCTCCTAAAATAAAATTTCTGGGGTAACGAAATGGTGGTACAGTCAGTAAGGAATGTGCTGGCCAAAGATGAAGTCCTGTGCACGGACGCTGTCCTGTTGTTTCCACTTGACACAAACTGGAGTTATCTGGGAAGAGGAACCCTGATTGATACAATGCCTTCATCCATCAGAATGCCTACAGACAAGCCTGCAGAGCATTTTCTTGATTAATGATTGATGTGGGAAGGCCCAGCATCATGCGGTACAGTGCTACCCTTGGGCAGGTGGTCCTGAGTTATACAAAAAAGCAGAGATAAAGAAAACCATGAGGAGCCATGTTCCTTCGTGGCCTTTGCTTCAGTCCTGCCGCCTGATTCCTGCCTTGAGTTTCTGTCCTGACTTCCCTCAGAATGGAGTGTGACCTGAGAATCTTAATCTGAAATAAACACATTCTTTCCCAAATTGCTTTTGGCCATGGTGTGCTGGGAGGCTTTGGTGGCCAGAGGCTGCAGTCTACCATGGCCTGGCAGCTCTCTCCAAGCTCAGCAATATGGGGACTCCCTCCCTAGCAAGACATCCTGTCCTCTGTCTTCCCTTATTTGGAGAAAATCTCTAGAACTGGAGGCCTGACCTTACCTGAAAGCTGTCCCTAAGCCTGGATGCCTCATTTATCTCTAGGGTGATCTTGACATGGATCTAGTTCCCTGTTAGAGCTCTGCCCTTGTTTCCCACGAGGTAACTTTAACTTGTACTGAGAGCTTTATGATAGGAGCACACTCTTTAATGCAAACTAGGTGATGCCCCAGTCTCTGTCCCCATCCTTTATATCCCCCTCTCCTTGGAGAGCTATCTCCTTTGACTCACAAGCCTTCCAACCCTACTCACTCACTTCTGCTCCCTCCCACCTTTACAGACAAATGGCCAATGATCTATCAAAAGGGAACCACAATGGTGCTTTATCACAGTAACAGAAGCTATAACTAAAGCAGTCTCCCAGTGCCCGTGCAAAAATCTGAACACCGGAGTGCATATCTGTAATCTGAGCACTGGGAAGAAAGACATAGGGAGATTGCTAGAGCTTGCTGACCAGCCAGCCTGGTCAAATAAGTGAACTCTGCTGGCCCTTTCCTGATCAAAACATCATATCTTGATGCTTGACCATGCTTAAACAAGTGACCAAACAGACTCTCTCTCAGCCCTGTCTGGCTCCACTGCTATAATGATCCAAGAGTTAACAATAACTAAGTGATGAGATTTATATCACCAAGTATAGCAATAATTTGGATGTTTCCCCTTTCCTAATTTAATATCTTTCTAAAATTCCCAAAATATGGGGGCTAGAGAGAAGACTCAGCAATTAAAAGCATTTGCTTCTCTTTCAGAGGGCCCAGGTTTGGTTCCTAGCATCCACGGTAGCACACAACTGTCTAGTTACAAGGGTTCAGACATCATCATCTTACCCCTGGGAACACTAGAAACACACATGATACATGAACATATATGAAGGCAAAATACACATAAAATAAATGGTTTTTAATTTTCAAAATAAAATTTTAAACAGTTAACATTCCATTTTAAAATATCAAAACATACATAATATTAGTTACTCCCACATTGAAGAAAAAAAAACTACCCTAAGCCATTTTCCTTATTGGGGCCTTTGCAATTAGGTAATCATAAAGGGAATGCTACTAATTATGGTCAAAATCTACAGCAATCCAGTCTTGTTTAAAAATCTCCAGAACCCTTTACACCTTTTTACACTATAACTGTCATGTTTTAGGGTGGAATGTAAAGTTTTCACCGAGTGCGTTCAGAGGTTGGCCTTGTACCTCTGTGCAATGTGACAAGACCAAAGCTGCTCTAGGTGCATCTGATCTGGGAGGATTGGGACACTGATCTCACCTGGGTTTTGCTGCCTTGGCAAGAACAAATGGCTCTGAGATGTTTGAAAGGATAAAAAGATGGTGACAAACTGAAGCCTTGGCCCTGACTGCCTTTGGAGAGGTGAGTATTGGTGTTCCTGGTTGGAGAGCCCTGCTCTATAGACCCTAGTCCCTGGAGGCACATCCCACACTCCACCCCTACCCAGGAAAGTCCCAGAGACCTGGGAACAGCCTTCCCACAGCCACAACCATCCCCCACCACATCTGTGACCACTGGAGCCTTGAATCTAAATGCCCCTAGAGAGGTGAGTCTCTGGGTTCCTGGCTAGAGGGCCCAAGAGGCACATCCCACACCCTACCCCCTACCACCAAACCCCAGAAACTCCAGAGCAGCCTCTCCATCCCTGCCACCATCCCCCACTACATCTGCACCACTAGAGCCTTGGTCCTGACTGAACCTGAAGAGAAGCCCCAGAGCTGCCTCAGCAACTACCAGAGGCACAGCCCCACCTACATACACCAGGAGGAAGAGTGGCCACCTAAGCCACCATGTGCACCCATTAGAGGAAGACCTGAGCAGTCTAACCCAGAAGAATTGGAAGAAAAGAACCTTAAATGTAACTTTGTGAAGATGATAGAGACCCTTAAAGAGGAGATAAAAAGTTCCCTTAAAGAAATAGAGGAAAAGACAAACAAAATATTGGAAGAAATCAATAAATCTCTTAGAGTCAAGAAAACCAAGAAAAAACTAATCATACAGGTGAAGCAAACAGTTCAAGAATTGATAACTGAAATAGAGGCAATAAAGAAAACATAAACAAAAGGAATTCTGGAAATGGAAAATCTGGGTAAATGAACAGGAACTACAGATGCAAGCATAACCAACAGATTATGAGAGATGAAAGAGAAAATCTCAGGAGTTGAAGATATAATAGAGAAAATAGATATGTTGGTTAAAGAAAATATTAAATCCAACAAACCCTTAACATAAAACATCTAGGAAATCTGGGATACTATGAAAAGACCAAACTTAAGAATAATAGGGATAAAAGAAGAACTCCAGATCAAAGGCACAGGAAATATATTCAACAAAATCATAGAAGAAAACTTTCCCAACCTAAAGAAGAATGTGCCTATGAAGGTACAAGAAGCTTACAAAGCACCAAGTAGACTAGACCAAAAAGAAAAAGACCCTTCACCATATAATAATCAAAACACTAAACATGCAGAATAAAGAAAGAATATTAAGAGTTGCAAAGGATAAAGGCCAAGTAACATATAAAGGCAGACCTATCAGAATTATACCTTACTTCCCAATGGAAACTCCAAAAGTCAGAAGATCCTGGACAGATATGCTGTAGACACTAAAAGATGATGGATGCAAAACCCAGACTACTATTCCCAGTAAAGTTTTCAATCACCATAAATAGAGAAAACAAGATATTTCATGATAATACTAGATATAAGCAATACCTATCCACAAATTTAGCCTTACAGAAGGTATTAGAAGGAAAACTCCAACCCAAGGAAGTTAGCTGCACCAACAAAAACACAGGTAACAGGTAACCTCACATCTCACACAAGCAAACCCTAAAGAAGGGAAACACACAAATACTACCACCAAAAAACAAACAAACCAGGAATTAACAATCACTGGTCATTAATATCTCCTAATATCGATGGACTCAATTCACATATAAAATGACACAGGTTAACAGAATAGATACAAAAACAGGATCCATCCTTCTGTTGCATACAACAAGCACACCTCAACCTCAAAGACAGACATTGCCTCAGAGTAAAGGGTTGGAAAAAGATTTTCCAAACAAATGGACCTAAGAAACAAGTGGGTAATGCTATCCTAACAACTAACAAAAGAGACTTCGTACTAAAATCAATCAAAAGAGATGAAGAAGGACACACCACACACATCACAGAAAAATCCATCAAGACGAAGTCTCAATTCTGACCATTTATGCCTCAAATACAAGAGCACCCACATATGTAAAAGAAACATTACTAAAACTTACTAAAACATTACTAAAACATTACTAAAATCACATATCAAACCCCATGTGCTAATAGCAGGGACTTTAATGCCCTATTCTCACCAATGCACAGGTCTGCCAGACAGAAAATTAGCAGAGAAATAAGAGAACTAACAGTTGTTATGACTCAGATGAACTTAGAAGACAGCTATAGAACATTTCATCCACACACAAAAGAATACACTTTCTTCTCAGCACCTCATGGAATCTTCTCTAAAATTGACCACATACTTGGTAACAAAGCAAACCTCAACAGATACAAATAAGTTGGAATAATCCCCTATATCTTATTGGATCACCATGGCTTAAAGTTAGAATTCAGCAAGAACATTAATTGCAGAAAGCCTACAAACACATGGAAATTGAACAATGCTCAACTGAATCACCCCTGGGTCAAGGAAGAAATAAGAAAGAAATTAAAGACTTCCTGGAATTTAATGAAAATGAATGCACAACATACCCAAACTTATGAGACACTATGAAAACAGTACTAAGAGAAAAGTTCATAGCACTAAGTGCCTACACAAAGAAAGCAGAGAAATCTCACACTAGTGACTTAACAGCACACACAAAAACTCTAGGACAAAAAGAAGCAGACTCAGTCACGAGGAGCAGATGACAGGAAATAATCTAATTGAGGACTGAAATCAATAAAATAGAAACAAAGATAACAATACAAAAAATCAATAAAACACAGAGCTGCTTCATTGAGAATATCAACAAGATAGACAAATCCTTATCCAAACTAACCAAAAAGCAGAGAGATAATTTCCAAATTAACAAAATCAGAAATAAAAAGGGGAGCATAACAAAAGACACTGAGGAAATCCAGAGAATCATTAGGTCATACTTTAAATACCTGTACTCCACAAAATTAAAAAATCTAAGAAGGATAGGTACCACATACCAAAATTAAATCAAGATCAGATAAGCAATTAAATATACCTATAACCTCTAAGGAAATAGACGCATCATCAAAAGTCTCCCAACAACAAAACAAAACCCAGAGCCAGATGGTTTCAACTTAGAATTCTACCAGAACCATCCCGAGTGAGGTAACCCAGACCCAGAAAGACAAACATGGTATGCACTTACTCATAAGTAAATGTTAGATGTCAAGTAAAGGATAACTAGTCTATTGTCCATGACCCTAGAGAAGCTAAGTGACAAGGAGAATCCTAAGTGAGACGTACATGGATCACTCTGGGAAGGGGAAATAGACAAGATACATGGGGGATGGAAATGGACAAGATCTGAAATAATTGGGAAAGGGGAAGGGAGAGTGAAAGGAGAGGGGGAGGGAAGAAGGGGAAGGAGGAGAACATGAGGGATAGGGATGGTCAAGATGGGGGAAGGACAGAGAGGGAGAACAAGGAAAGAGATATAGTGATTGAGGGAGCCATTATGGGGCTAGCGTGAAGCATGGTGCCAGAGAAGTTCTCAGGAATCCACAAAATGAGCTCAGCTAAAATCCTAAGCAATAGTTGGTGTGGGAGAATTGTTTGTATTCTGTCAATCATGTACTTTAATAAAACACTGATTGGCCATGCAGGAAGTATAGGCAGGAAAGCCAGACAGGAAGTAGAGGTGGAGCAAAGAGACTGGGAATATTCTGGGAAGCAGGAAGCTCCCTCTGCCACTCCTGCCCAGATCATCGAAGAGGCAACATGTGAGCTGACAGCTGAAAAAGGTACCAAGCCATATGGCTAATATAGATAAGGATAATGGGGTAACGTAAGTTATAAGAGCTAATAAGTAGCCTGACCTAATGGGCCAATCAGCTTTATAACTTATAGAGATCTCTGTGTGATTGATTTTCTCTGGGACTTGACGGTTGTGGGGTACGGGGCAGGAACAGATACCCCAACAAGCCGGCCCTCATGTTACATATGGTGCCCACATGGATAACTGAATCTACAGAAAGCTTAAGAAAGCTTGGGAAAGAATAGAGTACAGCATGTTTTGTTGGCAGCAGCAATTTCTCGGGTCTGCTCTGCTGGCTAGAGGCAAGCAAATGCTCTCATCTAAGAGAGGCTTCCTGACTCAGCTTTAGCTGCAAAACTTTGTGGCTCCTTTAAGAGGTCCTGCCGCAAAACACTTAAACAGTGTTGATGAAAAACTGAACACATGCTTTTCGGGTTTTCAGTATTAACAGGAAAAAAGCTGCGCTGTTTTAAAATGCCAGCTTTCTGGACTGTCCTGCCAGGGCAAACTCTGACTCTTTCAGGCAGGCAGTTCGACTGAGTGTGATCTGTGAGCAGAATGCTGCAACTTGCTTGCTGGCAAGGACCTTAAAATGCCATAGACTTGTGGCGATAAAAATGGCTCTGGCACCTCTACCATGAGGCTGGAAAGCTAAGGAATGGGCTGGATTCAGCCGTCAAAGCCACGGCTTTCATCCTCTCCTTAAAGACTCCTGTAGTCAGAAAAAGAGAGATATATAGTAAAAGAAAGATTCAAAGTTGAAGAAAACCTCTAAATGGTTTACAGTGTGTTAAAAATATATGCACGCTAAAGGTTAAAGTTCTTAAAAGTAAAAAAGAAAAAAAGGGAGTAATTGGGTGTGGTGGTACACACCTTTAATCCCAACACAAGGGAGGCAGAGGTAAATTGACCTCTGAGACTTCAAGGGGCAGAGGTAGATTGACCTCTGTGACTTCAAGGTGTGGTAGCACACACCTTTAATCCTAATGCCTGGGAGGCAGAGACAGATCTCTGTGAGTTCAAGGTGTGGTAGCATACACCTTTAATCCCAGCACTGGGGAGGCAGAGACAGGAGGATCTCTGTGAGTTCAAGGACAGCCTGGTCTACAGAGTTATTCCAGGACAAAGATATACAGAGAACCTGTCTCAAAAAGTTAAAAGTAAAGATAAAAGAAATAGACATTGAAATAAAGCCACGTAAAGATGGAAAATACACAGAGAATCATGATGCTGTATGTTATTATGCTCTCTTTGAATTGTTTGAATGCTGGGGAAGGAGCAACAGTTGCTAAAATATTTTGTTTATAAATGCTGCTGAACTAACCCAAGATAGGTATTTTGAAAATACCTTGGCTTCAAAACTGAAGTCAAAAGGTATGTTACTTTGGAGAAGAGATTGTGCTTTTGTTTCCACAGGAAATTAGAGGTTGTGGATTCATTCTGAGTTAAGAAAAATCAGGTTCAATAAAGGAAGACCACCCGAGAAATCCCCGGCAGGAACAGATGGCCCAGATGACAGAATTCTACATCCAGAACAGATTCAAGACTGCTGCCTGAGATGATCGAGACTCACAGGATACTCCAGTCAGAGCTTGATTATAACTCTAAATTTTCTTTAGGTCCCCATGAGATCATCAGCGCCCCCAACCAGCATGAAGAAGCTTGGAATACTATGGCCACATTCCCCCCAAATAATGGACTATGGATATTTTCCTTTGTTTAAAAAAAAAGAGGGAAATGGTATGGGAGAATTGTCTGTATTCTGTCAATCATGTATTTTAATAAAACACTGATTGGCCAGGCAGGACTTACAGGCGAGTCAATCAGACAGGAAGTAGAGGTGGAACAATGAAACTAGGAGAAGGCTAGGGAGGAGGAAGCTCTTTTCGCCATTCCTGCCCAGACCACCGGAGAGGAAAGATGTAAACTGCCCCGCTGGAAAAGGTACTGAGCCATGGGGCTAACATAGATAAGGATAATGGGGTAACATAAGTTATAAGAGCTAATAAGTAGCCTGACCTAATGGGCCAATCAGTTTATAACCTAATGTAGACTTTGTGTGATTTTCTTTGGGATTTGTCAGCTGTAGGGTACTGGGTGGGAACAGATACCCCAAGAAGCCGGCCTTCATGTTACAAATAGTAGAGAGGGCACCTGTACCAGCCTTGTCCTATAATCAGATTGATGACTACCTTAATTGTCATCATAGAACCTTCATCCACCTACTGATGGAAGCAGATGCAGAGATCCACAGCTAAGCCCTGTGCTTCTTGAGACCAGTCCAAAAGAGGGAGGAGCAATAATATGAGCAAAGGGGTCAAGACTATGATGGAAACACCCACAGAAACAGTTGACCTGAGCTAGTGGGAGCTCACTGACTCTGAACTGATAGTGGGGTAATCTGCATAGGACCAAACTAGGCCCTCTGAATGCAGGTGACAGTTGTGTGACTTGGGTAGTCTGTGGGACCAATGGCAGTGGAATCAGGATTTATCCCTAATGCTTAAACTGCTTTTTGGAGCCCATTCTTTTTGCAGGGATATCTTGCTCAGCCTAGATATAGCTGGGAGGGCCTTGGTACTCCCTCAAACTGATGTGTCTGACTTTGTTGATGCCCCATGGGAAGGTTTACCCTCTCGGAGGAGTAGATAAGGTGTTGGATGGGGGCAGTGGGAGGAGGAAAGGGAGTGGGAATTGGTATAGATATGTAAAAGGAGAAAAGGCTGTTTACAAAAAAAGGATGATGACAAACTCTAGAATGCACGGGCTGCGGGGGCTGCAGGTCAGAGGGGCTAGTGCTGACTCTCCCTTTTACCTGGCAGTTCAAACCAAATCCAAGCGATTCAAGGGTCCTCAAGTTCAAAGAGCTTGATAATTGCTAGAGGGCAGGAGGAAACAGGTCTCTTCCTTGAATAGAATATTTAAGAATTGGGCATCAGAACACAGACAGAAGACGCAGGGGAAGAGGGTCTAGAGAAGTAGAGGAAGTGACAGAAGAAGAAAATAAGGAAAGAGAGAGAGAGAAGAGAAGGAGGAGGAGGAGAAGGAGGAGAGAGACAGAGAGAGAGAGAGAGAGAGAGAGAGAGAGAGAGAGAGAGAGAGAGAGAGAGGGAGAAGTTGTCTAAAACGTAGAGGGTGAGAGGGAAGAAAATTTCAAGTGTAATTAGGTGATCAGCTTTGAGCAATCATCTTTTATGTATCTATTTATTTAGATTTGATTTAATTTGTTCGGATATATATGTCAAATATACACATAAGATACATTTTTTCCAAACAGTTGCTGATATGTAAATGAAATCAATTTTTCTGAGGCTTGGGAAAGCAGACTATGTAGCAGGGATTTCAGTCCTGTCCCCTACAGATATGACAAAACCAGAGTTTTGTCTCTCCACGGGCTTGCATAGTTCATCTTTTAAAACAACTGCAGAGAAAAACAAAAAATATACACTCGAACATATATGCTTAAAGGGGGAAATTTCAGAATTCATAAAGGAATACACTTTAGCACAAGGGAGCTTGCAGTCCCCAACACTCATATAACAATTGGGAGTTCGCTTCACAAAACACACAAGAGATGTACAGAGCAACATGCAGAAGTTCAGCATCACACCATGGTAAACCTCATGCGGACACAGCTTGTGTGTACGTGTACACAGTATATAGCAGAAGACCTAAGCAACAAATAATGAGAACGTTCTGATTGCTATGTATCAGACTCTTTGTTATAATTTTAAAAGGGAAAATATGTTTTGTGGTTACCATACAGTAAAATTAGACACCCATAATAAAAATAGAAACTGAAAACTACCATTTAGAAATGAACCTTCTATTTAGAACTATTTTAAAGATTTTCTTAATTCTTCAACCACTGAAAAATCAAACCTCAAATCATAGGATATTTAGAAAACCATGTTAATGAATGTTTATATGTTCAGTGTAGTTATTCACCATATTCAATAATAATAAATATACAAATATAAGCTAAGGTTTAAAGTAAAAAATGTTAATGAAAACAAGATGGGTCATGACTTATGGAGCATAATAAAACAATGATGAAAGAAAATATAGATGTTGCTATTTGTGCAGTTAAAAATAAAGTATAAAAACTGAGGGAGTTACACATATACTTGAGAACCTGGACACATAACAAAATGAACCGAAAGCAGTCAGAAAGAGCACATTTCTATGGATAAAACCATAAATGACTGAAGTGAAAATAGAAAATCAGTATTGTCAATTAACAAACCCAAGTGCTAGTTTTATTAAATCTCACATCAAAAGCACTAAAAACAATAAAGGGAAAAATAAAAATATAAAGCATTAGAAATGATAATGCAAATACAGAAGGGAATTATTGAATTATGAGATAAAACTTTATATAAACAATGAGTAAATAAAACTTCATATATAGTGCATATAAATGTCTAGTCACTATCAAAGTTGACACCCAAACATAAAAAAGTATCAAGATTAATTGATATAGAATAAAATGACTATTACAGGTACTTTTAAAGTGCCCTAATCTGGACAGATTCCCCCCTCCCACCTATCATGGAGGTTTTTTTCATGGTCTTGGTCTATAGTTCAGACTGGCCCAGAGCCAAAGTCCTCTGACCTCAACCGTCCAGTGCTGGCTGTACACAGATATCACTATGCCAGCTAGTTTCACAGATTGCTAATATATGTTACAGAATTGGAAACTCCAATGCCATGTACATTGCTTTAGAACATTCATACTCTTTAAATGCAAATAGCATAACATTGATAACAAGATTTCTGCAAAATAATCACATTAAAGAAGCCATTAGTCAATTTATTTTACCAATCATCATGGAGAAAACATATAATAGTGTAAATAAGGGTCACCTGCATTGGGGATATTGAGAGTGAGCACATTGGGGCCCTTGTCATCTAGCATACTTGGGAAGTGCTACAGAAAATTCTGGTAGAGTCAGGTGTGAGACCTGAGAAGCATGAACAAGGACCGGATATGCCAAATTATTAAGGAGGAATAACCTCTTACTCAGTGTATTCATGGGCCAAAATACACTACCCGTCAGGTGCAATGAAACCTGGGTCTCAGCTCTATTCTACTAGTCCATGGCTCATGGGCAGGTAAGGAAGTACTGACAGAAGGACTGATCACTCGGAATCTTGGGTTCAAACTTGCAGCAATACACAATGAAGGCCCCAGCAATGTGGTAGTCTGCATTCTGTTGCTGTTACGAAACACCTCACCTGGAACAACCAACTTCCAAGGGAGAAAGAAAGACTGGTTAAGGATGTCATTCAGTGATCGTGCTTGTTCAAAATATGCAAGGCTTTCCATCTAATCCCTAGCATGAGAGAGAGAGAGAGAGAGAGAGAGAGAGAGAGAGAGAGAGAGAGAGAGAGAGAGATCTCCAGGTTAATTTTGACTCACAGTTTTGGAGAATTCTGTACACTTCAGGGACCTGTTTCTTTGGGGGCTGTGGCAGTGCAGTACATCATAATGGAGCTTAGGACAGGAAAGGAGCTCAGCTCATGACAGCCAGTTAAGTAAGCAGCTAAGGAGAGAACGAGCGAGGGTCCAGTTATGGATCTAAAATGTTCCACTCAACCCGGTGTCTCGAATACTTCTGCCTGAGTTGGTGGTTCTACTTTGAGGTTTGCCAAACCTTTACAAAGTGAACCGGATGGCCAAAATAGGTCACTGGAGGCTGGCCTTTGAAAGATGTACTCAGCCCCTGGCTCCTGTCTGACTCTCTGCTCCTGGTCTGCTGTGATATGAATCATTCCTAACACTGTTTCTCAGAATGCCTTTGTCGCGTTTCCCCCACCATGACAGTCTAAAGCCCTCTACAACTGGGAACCAAAAGAAAAATTTCTCCCTTAAATGACTTTATTGGGTGTTTGACAGAAGCATAAAGAACCCCTTCAAGGGCATACACCAATGACCTAATTTCTTTCAACTGGTCCCATTTTTTTAAAGAATCTCCCAATGGCATTGCAGGCTGGTGAGCAAGCCTTCGGTGCATGGACCTTTGATGGACACTTACCCAAATAATAGCAAGCAGTATGTGTCATGGCCGCATTAATGATTAGAAAACAGCTGTGCCTGTACTACTATAATGACAAAGTGGAGCTAAGACTTTGTAATTATCCAGGACTGAGTCTAAAACACTGTCCTAAAGCCATTTTCCATGTACTGTGGAGGAAGAGTTCCATTTCTGGAAGCCAGGTTTCAGCAGTGAAGGGCTGAATCAATTAACATTTACCTGCCAATTAGTAAGCGGAATGTAAAGAAGAAATAGGCACTTATGCCAAGAATTCAAAGATTATTCAGCTCTAGTGGTCACATCAATTAGTAGCATTTGTCATATTGATGTGTTACAAAAAAATGCTTATATGTACTCTCCAGAGATAATGAAAAACATTTGTAAAATCCCAAACCCATGATAATATAATATAGTAGATCTCAGAAGGAAGTTCTTTTCTGTAGCACACAATACAGAAGCCACAAAAGCAAAAAATCTGTGTACCTTGTAATAAATTATTTTTTAATTATTCTCAGGAAAGACTTCTATAAACAAAATCAAAGCACTAAGCAAGAATATACGAAACACCCTCACGAGTCATTAAATTTTTTTATAACATCCATAACACAGAAGGAGTCCCCACAAAGCTGTAATAAAAAGATACAACCAACAAAGGAAAAAGAGAAAAAGATTACAGATTAAAAAAATCCACCCAAAGGCATGTGCATAAATGGTTCCTGAATATATAAGAGATGTCCACCTTCACTTAGAGTAAGAAAATGAAGGTGAAAACTATACTGAACTAGGAAACGGAGTTTCTAAAATGTAGCTTATATTTCATGAACTTCAAGAATTATATATTTGTGTATGTGTGTATGTATGTATATGTATATGCATGTATGTATATGCCAAGATACGATTGTTGGTTGCCTGCACCATAAAGTAATTTAACAAGCCTGGCAGAAGACTTGTGCTAATTCTGATTCGTGCTTACATCATTTTTTTAAGTATGTCTTTGTGAACTGATTCTAACAGCTTCAGAGGCAAATTCTTAGGTTTAAAACACTAAAAAGATGCACAGCAGTATGCTAATGTATGCTCATGTGCTAGTGACTCGGCAAAACCAGAAACTAAGCAAGCCCATGGACTATGGGCATGGACAGTCATGGCTCTCCACTTGTCTCCAGAATGTGTAAGGTGACCATGAGCTAGTGATGGAGGTTCTGGATGCAGAATCCAGAGGACAATGATGTAGAGACTCAGTCTTCACTGTAAATGCTTGTACAGGTTGTGAATATTTGGCACCTCTGTGCATAATCTTTCTTTGGGAATAAAAACCTAAGCACCTGCCTCTTTTGTTCTTTGTTCTCTGAGAAATCGAAGGGCAAAGGCTTTGGAGACAATGTGAAGAATGACGTGAGGTCACGTGAAATACTGGAGATGGGGAACTCAGACGTTATTTTCTACAGCACCACTCCATCCCCCAGATATTTAGCCATTGTTTCATAGTTTGCCATATGCTACACACCTCACCTTTCCTAAACGCTCAGAGCCCTTTGAGTTTGATATTGGACTTTCTGATTTCAAAGGCTCAGCACAGAGCTGTCATGTCTAGGGTGGGCCTCGCCTGCCTCTCCTCTGTCAGCACGGACAATCATTTTCAGGCAGAAGTCTAGGTCTGAGGCACAGTAGGCTGTCTTCTGCTATCGGTCAAGCATGTGGAGAGCCCATCAAAAGCAGCGTTCTTTAAGCTTGGGTGACAAGCTAAGCTAAAGTGAGTGTGGACAGAGCTAGAGCCCAATCCAGCTTTGCCACTCCAAAGGCTAAGTTTACTGAGTGAGAATGGACATAGGGCATAGTGGCATGGCCTTCTCCTGGAGGGCACCTTGGATTTTGGAGCCTAGAACAGCCCTAGGATTCTGTTCCATGGAGAACATAGCCACGGCACAGCCACAACAAGTGGGGGAGTGTTCTCTATGGATGATACAACCATTCCATACTCAGGACAGGTAGAAGAGTAATCCTCATGGAGGATAAGGATCCTGAACTCTCAGGACAGGCAAGATACACTGCATCTGACTGAATCTTTCAGAATTGAAAGCCATTATGATCTATGGATTTATCAATGGAATGTCATCAAGCACACTGACAAGCCACAGATGAAGGAAGGGAAGTTGTCCTTGGAGGGTATTTAAAGATGGAAACTAAAGAAAAGAATTGGGTGGAAAATGACCCATGACTACATGAAAATTTCAAGACTGTAAGAAAGAGAACAAAGCCAAAAAACCAAAAACCAGAAGCCATCTCTCAGTCAAGGAAGGACTGTGATTGGAAGCTAAAAGCCATGGTTAAGGGTAGGAGAGATCAGTAGACCTAGCAAACACCATGCGGAAGAGAGCAGGCTGCCAGGGCATCTCAGAACACATCTCCTGAGGCAGGCAGGGGACAGAAAATGCAGATCTTTTTCCTGTCTCAGTCATGACATGAAGAAGGCCACTTATTTGCAATGGGCCAACAGTTCTAACAACATGTTCTAAGAGACAGTTTGGTGCTGGTGACAGTGTTTGTGTTCCGCTTGTGCTCAGAACACTCCATGGAGACAAATGCTGGCAGAGGAATGGTCTCTGATGGGAAAGGGGAAGGAGTCTCAAAGAATATCAGAAGGAAAAGTACATTTGACAGGCACACAGGATTCACAGTAAACCCTGCCTCAGGAAGGAAATGGTAAGGGTAGTATGGGTTCTAATGAAAGGCTCTGTGCAAATGTGTTCAAGTGTACTTCCCACTTTCTCTTCAATGAGGTTCAGTGTGGCTGGATTTATGTTGAGGTCTTCCATTTGGACTTGAGTTTTGTGCATGGCAATAGATACAGATCTACTTGCATTCTTCTACATGTCGACTTTCAGTTATGCCAGCACCATTTGTTGAAGATGCTTTCTTTTTTCCATTTTATAATTTTAACTTCTTTGTCAAAAATCAGGTGTTCATAGGTGTGTGGATTAATATCAAGGTCTTTAATTTGATTCTATTGTTCCACCTGTCTGATTTTATGCCAATACCAAGCTGTTTTTTATTACTGTAGCTCTACAGTAGAGCTTGAAGTCAGGGGCATTGATGCCTATGGAAGTTCCTTTCTTGTGCAGGATTGTTTTGGCTTCCTTGGTTTTTTGTTTTTCCATATAAGTTGAATAGGGGAAGTAGCTTTGAATGCATTGGCACAGGAGACCACTTCATGAATATAATGTCAGTAGCATGGACACTGAGGTTGACAATTAATAAATGGGACCTGCTGAACCGAGAAGCTTCTGCAAGGCAGAAGATACAGTCAACAAGACAAAATGGTGACTTACAGAGAAGGGAAAATAATATTCACCAACCCTGCTTTGGACAGACAGCTGATCTCCAAAATATACAAAGAACTCAAGAAACTAGATATCAAAATATCAAATAATTCAATTTAAAATGGGGTACAGATCTAAAACAGAGAATTCTCAACAGAGGAATCTCTAATGGCCAAAGGACACTTGAGGAATTGCTCAACATCCTTAGCCATCAGGGAAATGCAATCAAAACGACTCTTACACCAGTCACAATGTCTAAGATCAAAAACACTGATGATAGCTTCTGCTGGAAAGGATGTCCAATAAGAAGAACACTCCTCCATTGTTGGTGAGAATGCAAACTTGTACAGCCACTTTGGAAATTAGTATGGTATTTTCTGAGAAAACTGGGAATTAATCTAACTTGAGACCCAGCAATATTACTCTTGCACATATACCCAAAGGATGCAGAGCCGTACCACAAAGACATTTGCTCAGCTGTGTTCATAACAGCATTATTTGTAATAGCCAGAACCAGGAAGCAACCTATATGTTCCTCAACCAAAGAATGGATAAAGAAAATGGTGTACATTTACACAATGGAGTATTACTTAGTGGTAAAAAGCAAAGACATCTTGAAATTTGCAGGCATATGGATTGAAAATGATAAAGCCATCCTGAGTGAGGTAATTCAGACCCAGAAAGACAAACATGGTATGCACTTACTCATAAGTGGATATTAGACGTAAAGCAAAGGATAACCAGCTTATAGTCCACAACCCCATAAAAGACAGGAAACGAGGAGGACCCTAAGAAAAACAAACACGGATCCCTCCGGGAAGGGGAAGTAGACAAGATCTCCTTAGAAAATTGGCAGCCTCAGGGGAGGTGGTGGAGAGGAGAGGTGATAGAGTAGAAAGGAGGGAAGGGAAGCAGGTAGGAGAACATGAAGGATCCAGAAGATTGAGTTGAGTAAAGGACAGAGAGGGAAAGCAAGGAAAAAGATACCTTGAAAGAGAGAGCTGCTGTAGGGTTAGCAAGAAACCAGGCACCAGGGAAACTCCCAGAAAAGCTCAAGGATGACCCAGCTAAGAATCTAAGCAATAGTGGAGATGGTGCCTACACTGTCCTTTCCCTGTAATCAGATTGATGACTACCTTAATTGTCATTATAGAACCTTCATCCACCTACTGATGGAAGCAGACGCAGAGATCCACAGCTAAGCACTGGGGCAAACTACTAGAGTCCAGTCATAGAGAGGGAGAAGTGATATTATGAGCAAAGGGGCTAAGACCATGATGGGGAGACCCATAGTAATGGCTGACTAGAGCTAATCGGAGCTCACTGGACTGACATCTGGGGAACCAGTGTAAGACCAAAGTAGGCCCTCTGAATGTGGGTGTCAATTGTGTGGCATGGACAGTACCACTAACAGTGGAGCCAGTATTGTCTCTAGTGCATTAACTGGCTCTTTGAAGTCCATTCCCTATGGAGGGATACCTTGCTCAGCCTAGATACAGGGAGGAGGGCCTTGGTCCTGCCTCAAGTGATGTGACAGACTTTGTTGACACCCCATGGAAAGCCTTACCCTCTCTGAGGAGTGGATGGGGGGTGGGGTGGGGAAGAGTGGGAGGACAGGAATGAGAGGGAACTGGGATTGGTATATAAAATAAGGTTATTTAAAAAAGAAAATAAAAAGTTTTAAAAAGTGCTTTATGGCAGCCTTCTTCTACCTAAGCTCCAAGAGGTAGCCTTACACATGGACTTCCCTGCCTTTGGTTGCTGTAAAGTGAGCTGGTCCTAGCAGTACTGACAAGCATCAAAGAAGCCACACCATAGCACCGCCCCAACACTTCCTATCAACACCATTCTTACTCATCTTCCCAACTCCATAATACCAAAGAGCTGAGAAATCTTCACCCAGTGGCCCCAGTTTATTTCTGTTCCCCAGAAACTGTGTTTCGTTCTCACCTTTAACCCAATGACACCTAGCTAGGTGTTGCATGGGAACCTTGACAAGACTTGGTCTTTAGCTAAAACAGACTTGGTTTATTGTATTTCACAGATGTAAAAGGCTTACATATGCAGTTTTCTTATAATGCTACAGAGAACATTTATTCCCTCTTTATGGCTGAGACCACTGAGACCTAGGCAGGCAAAAGGATTTGACCCAGAAGCTGTAGCTAATAAGTGGCAGAGTCCTGACTCTTCAGAAGCAAAGTCCTCAGAGCCCACAACCCCAGGCTGCCTGAACACGCACTAGGAAGAACACCACCGAAGGAGCCCAGTGCATTTCCCAGCAGTGACTCTTAGGATTTATGTTAGATGTTAGTCCTGCTTGTCTGTGGTCTGACTTCCATTTCAATCACCTGAGGTCAAGCACAGCTTAAAAATATCACACAGAAGAATCCCCCAAATGCAGAATTCATAACTTTTAAATCGATTTTAACGCTACAGGATATTATAATAAATTTTAATAGTCTTTTTACCATTATTTTCTGTTGTTAATCTCTTACTATGACCGATTTACAAATTAAGCGTTAGGCTTTAGGTGTGTATATAAGAGTACCCAGCATCTGTCTATAAGACTCTCTATGACCCACAGTCCCAGGTATATACTGAGAGCCCTGAAATCATTACCCATGACAATGGCAGACAACTGAATCTCCATGTGACCATTCTCAAGGAACTGGTGTTCTTCAAGGGGAAATAGCAGCTGGCTGATGAACACATTGAGCACAACCCCGTTGGCTTAGAAAGTCTCATGCGTAGACGTGACTCACCCATCCCCTTGGTCACGTTTCACTTCCTACATCTGAATGCTCAGTGTCACTAGAGGGAAAGACCTGTCACTGCTTAGTTTTCTCTGGTGCCTAAGAATGGCAGAATCCCAGTGCTCTGAGGTGGCAGACAGTGCCAGTTTGGATGATCTGTTAGCTAGGGAGCCACCTAAAGTGAGCTTGTGAGTCACTCACAATTTTCCTGGGAAAAGATCGGTATTGAATGACTCATCAATTTTATATTTCACATCAGAAATTCTATTGAGAGTTCTAGACTCTGAAGTAATGTGACTATTTTAAATTTGCCTTTTTCCTAATGCCAAATGCCTTCTGAGGATCAAAGGCGACTTAAACACCTCAAGTAAGCAGTGCTGGGGATGGTGTCTGGGGTGCACACTGTAGAGAGGCATTTGCAAGAATGCTCAATAATGGAACACAAGGCCGCATTATGATCCATGTTTTCAAATAGAAAACTAGGAGTCTGGAATTGAATATTAAGAATTTGCCCAAAAGACTTAACTAAAAAGTAGTGAAATTGGTCTCAAAGTTTTCCGCCTGACATGGACACCTGGAGAAGGAAGACCAGCTCTGTCCCAGCTGTGTCAGGATGCCACTCTTCCCAGGCAAGAATCCCAGTCTTTCTTGTTATTTCTTGCTGTCTATATAGAAGGTAGACACCCACTTTTCTCTTGCCTCGTTTTCTTTTGAGTCTACGCAATGAAAACCCCTCTCAGAAAAGACCTAATAAGCTCACTGAAGGATCAAAAATGTCCAGAGAAGTTTAATGTGTTCTGCCCCTCACAAGGACAAAGTCCTTGGCCGGCAAACATCAAAGGCGTGGGTCGGTATGATTGGGATTTCAGGCTTCAGTGAGCCAAGGAGAAGATATTTTGAAAGGTAAGACGGTCCAAAGTCACATCATGAGCTGATTCCCACAGAGACACACCCGTCCTCACAGTGTCACTTCTGCGCTTGGCTTCCCTCTGCTCCCAAAGTGTGAGGCGTGTACAAGGCTCCTGCCTATGGCTTGGAGATCTGCGGTGTTTTTATTTTAACAAACAAACAGCCCTTACACAAATACTTGGTGGTATTCGTCACAAACGGAGTATTGTTTCCAAGCGCTTTACAAATGTTGATTCTCACTCTCTTCGTACTGCTGTGTCATCTCACAGAGAGAATAAGGAACTTGTCAATGGGATGGAGGGAGCAACAGAAATCCAAGCCCAGTGTTTGCCTTTGATTCTTCCTGGGAGTCAAAGACAAGACTAACTGTTGGGTTTTCTAGCCCAAAGGTCGTTCTCACATGGAAGAATGAAAGAGAATCACTGGCAGAGGAGGAGAAACAATGTTGATACTAACTCTCTAAAACCAATAAGGGCCAAGGACCATAATTATTTGTTGAAATTTCTCATATTAAAACCGCACAGTGATTTCAGTGAGCCGACACCTAGTCCTCAAACTTGGAGGTTCACAAAGCACCGGAAGCACAAAAGATACACTATAATGGATATGAACATTAGATGACATGTGTATCTTTTAAGAAATGGTGTGTAGCCCCTCTGTTTGAGGATAACAAAGGGCTGGGCAAAGTAACCCCTCTAAATATCAGAAGAAATGAAGGTAGAAGGAAACAAACAAACCACTTGTCTGTCTGGAATGCCATAGACCTGAAACATTTCTGTCCTTGAGAGTTGGTCAGGAAGGAGGCACCTGAACCTGAAGGATGGAAAGACGGTTTCATCCTTGGCTTTAGCTCCTGGTCTGACCATGACAGGAAGACCATTTTCCACATCACCAGTTCCTGGGGCATGTTTACTTCAGTTGGGAAGAGCTCTTGAGAAGCAGTTAAGGAAGCGAGTGCTTGTAAAGGTAGGCCTGTAGGCTGCGGCATAGATTTTATTTACAATTTCCCATGGTGGTTTTAATCCTATTGGCCCTCCTTACCTTACTCTTCAGAGAATTTTTATCCATGAAACATAGTAAATTGTCCATCCTTGAAACATGAGAGAGCTTTGTGACTCTGAGAGCATTATGGAAATTACAAATGATAAGGACACTCTGAGCCAAATTTAAATTTTATGTGACTCTCCATGATGGGAGCCTGACCCTTTGAGAGTTACAAATGTTCCCGAGACAGAGAAGATCTGATGCGCAGAAGCCAGCGTGCACTAAATCATACTGTGGTACAATTATCTCCCCCCAAAATCCATGCGTTGAAGGTCGAGCTGTGGGCTGAGAGGATGGTTAGGGAAACAGGGTCCCTCTTGTTAAAACAAAGCAATTAGTTTAATATATACTGTAGGGAAAGGAGAGAAGGGGAGGGAAATTCCCCTTGTCAAATGTCAAACATTTAGAATACTGCTTAAAGCAAAAGTAATAAGGCTCTCTTCATGAAAAAAAAATTGGCCATATACCATGTCTAAATGCAAACATGTGTGTTCTTTATGTCCTTAATTCATTTCAGCTTCTGTTAACTGGGAATATTTTATGTGCATTCTCAGCCATCCCCCCCCTCACCAGAACAAAAATGTGTCAGAGGGCAGGGGCCAGAATGGTGCCCACGGTCTCAAGTACATTTACTTACCATAAAATATTTAACAACTCTGCTATGGCTAAGCACCACCAAGCAGCTAAACAAACTTGAACTTACAGTTCACAGGCCAAAGCCTGGGGGCGGGGGACTTTAGTGCCCTGCTGCTGTTAATTTATCTCTCCGAGAGACACATTACATTTGCAATGGTGCACTTAGTGGTTCTGACTCCTTTTTTTTTTGTGGATCAAGAACTAAATTTTTATTTCTTGAGGTTTGTGTGGTTTTGCCATCAAGAAGGGCAGCACTTCCATGAGAATTTTGGTCCTTTTTCTCACCTGTAGAGATGTTTTTTTCTTTTTGTTTGTTTGAGACAGAGTCTTACTATGTAGCCCTGGCTGGTCTGGAACTTGCTCAGCCTAGCCGCAAATTCACAGGGATCTACCTGCCTCTGCCTCCCAAGCTTTGGAATTAAAGACATGTGCCAAAATGCCTGCTGGCCTGCAGAAGTTTTGCTGTTGTTTTTATAAATCAACCAGGAAAACAAATTACTAGGATTCGATTAGGTTCATAGTCTTATATAAAAAACATCAAATTAAGATTCTTTATGTTACATGAAAAAATAAGAATAATTTTCAAAAATAATTACACAGCAATAAAGAGGTCTCACCCAAATTAGTATCTACTTGATTTATCTAACATTTTAGAACAAGTGAAATAATCTGTATTTGAAAAATTCAAACAAAAAATTCATAATAATAGATTGTTCTGGTTAGAACGAGGAGAAATTGATGAGAAAGGACCACAGGAAATATTCTGGGGTAACAGATGGCAATGCTTTATATCTTCTTAAGGATTTGGGCTACATATTTTTCAATATTCTGCAAATAATCACTTAGGATGTACATTGCAGTTTATGCTAATTTTATATCCAAAGAGAAAAAATGTAAAACTCCAGCTAATGATGTACTTAAGGAGAAACGTATTGATATCTGAAATTACTATTAAATGTCTCCAGAAATAAGACGGCTTGAGGGAGGGAGAGAGAGAAAAAGAGAGAGAGAGAGAGAGAGAGAGAGAGAGAGAGAGAGAGACAAGATGAGATGAGATGAGATAATACAAGCACAGTAAAATGTGAATAGTGGATATATACTTTTCTAGTAAACCCTTTCAACGGTTTCCTGATAACGTGAAATTCCCTGTAATGAGAAGTCACACTGCAAAGCAGAGAAGCACTGGTAGCTACCAGGCCAGGGCCAGGGAGCAAGTTCAGAATGTCTCAGACAAACTGAACACAGCACTGTCCTAGATGTGGGAAATCCTTCTTCTTTATTTAAACTTTCCTTTAGCCACTCTCAGGAAGCTAAGATAGGCATTTCTTCTAGATGACTCAAACATGTATAGAAGTCCACACAAAGTAGGCACTGAATTCTGCTCTTCTCAAGGACCTAGGCTTGATTCTCAACACCCACGGAATGGCTTACAACAGTCTGTAGCTCCAGTTCTAGGGGTTCTGTCTCTTTCTTCTGGCTTTGCAGATACAGACATACATGCAGGCAAAAACATCAATATACATGAAATAATGTAATATTTTTTAAGTTCTCATGATGCCTGACACTCCCTCCTCCAGTACAGAAGCTGAAGGGTTTGTACAGCAAAGGGTGGCTGTGAGCTGTGAGTGGATGTCTAAAGGCTGAGTGCCTGGGAAATCCCTAGAAGATGAAAGATCCAGTCCTCTGCCCCAGTTCAGCCATTTGCTTCCCTTTCATTCTTTCATCTCCTCTTCTCCCAGGATGCAATGGCAGCACCTGGAAATTCAGCAGTCATCTTCTAACTGTAAGAATGAAACTTCCACACACTTGATGAAAACAGAGCAGGAAGACGGAGAGGTCGAGTATCAGTTCTCTTCCAGCTCCATCAAAATGTCTTGCTGTCTGACTCAGATTATTATGTAAATACCTCCAGGTTTTGTTACATCCAAACAAACATATTCCTTTTATCTTAGATACGCTCTCAGTTTTAAAATTGTAATGTTCATTGACCTGTACAATTCATGTGTTGAAATTTTAACAAGGAAGGAAGAAACATGAAACATCACAGAACTAAACGAAAAGAGAGGTCATGAATACCAGGTGTGGGGAGCTGGTTCAAAGCAAGCCAGTGTGTGTGTTACTGTTTCTCCATGTCACCCTCGTGGCTTTACATCTCTGCTGCAGATGCATGACAGAAGTAGCTTAAGGGAGTGAAGATTTATTCTGACCCACAGTTTCAGAGGTCTCACGCATCATGGCAAAGGCAGCATTGTGGAAGAACCCAGTTCATGGCAGCAGGAGCGTATGGTAGAGGCTGTTCACATCACTGCGGATGAGGAAGCAAAGAACAAGGTAGAAAACAGACATAACCCTCAAAGGCCTGATGCTGAGGACCTGTTTCTGCCAGCCAGGCTCCAACTCCAGAATGGTCCACAGCGTCCCAAGAAAGCGTCACAAGCAGAGAAAGAAACTCTGAAAATATCAGGCTGTGGGGAAACATTTCCAGTTCAAACTCTAACACTTAGTTAGCATTTTTGCATCAACTCCAGTTAAAAGAAACGTAAAAGACAGGTTTGAAAAAGAAAGAGGCTAGCCCAAGAGAGGCCAGGGATGGGTTATATAAAATAAACAGGGAAAATCGTTAGTAAATAGCTAACTCTAGGGTTCTATTAGTTGTATATATGGATATCCATGATATACACAAGACCCAAGAGAGATTCTTTTAAATTCATTTTTGTTTTTTTAATTAGGTGCATGTGAGTGTGGCTGCCTGCAGAAAACAGAGCAGTTGGGTCCTCCTGACTGTAGTTATAAGCTTTTGTGAGCTGTCTGATGGGGGTGTTGGGAAAAGTATTATGCGCTCTTCACTGCTAAGCCATCTCACCGACCCTATGGAAAATTCTTACGTACCAACTTCTAATCCCACTGTCCGTACCTAGTAGACAACTGCATTTGGTAGCCAAAACCAGTTGTATGGGATCTTAAGGTAAAAACATGCTACACCCGTTGATATCTTGGTGACCATGATGTCAAACCCCATTGCATCCAGAGCTGACCTCACCAGGATGAGGCGAATGAGGACAGCCAGGTGATTCTGCAGGCATAACCTCTGCCCTCCAATCCCAAACTCTTTGGCTAGATGTAAGAGAAAGCATTTGAGCTAAGGAGATCCCACTCTATGAAAACAGAAGAGATAGGGATCTTTACCTTTCATGTTTCCCGGAAACTGCTGGCTCCCTGCCTACGGTGTATGTAAAACTCTAATCTGTTTGTCTTTTTAAGAGAGATGACTTCACTGAGCACTGGCATTCAGGACACTCTAAATGAGCCTTTCAGCATCTTGAGATTAAGTGTGGTGTCATTCTGAGATTGCTTAACACTGTCATCAAGAAAGGTGGCAACACTCGGCAGGTTGTGGGCAGTGAACAACAGGGCACAGTCAGAGCAGGCCAGGCAGTGGTGGCATCCTGGAATCCACATGGAGAATGTCACTGGGCACTTGCTTATTATACAAACTGAAAATATTGTATAGATCCTCCAGAGTCAAACTTAGCCACTTTGACAAGAGAAGCGAGAGGCCTGTGAGATCATGAATCTGCAAGTCACATTCAATCAGGAGCAAAAGGTGGCTTATTTTCATGACCAAACCTGTTTTATGCCTAGAAAGGATTTTTTTCTTTAGGTGTTAGTGAAAATCACTTCATATAGATGGGAAATTGCCAGACAAACACCGGTGGTGTCATTTTGTGATAATCGTTTTGTCCTCTTTTGGTTTGGAAAACAGCAGCTGTTTTAACTTCAGGAAACTGTGTTGTTTTAGGGTTAAAATTCCTGCCTCCCTTAGTCACATACAAGATTTATAATAAGCCACTTTATTTCAGTCTGTGGTGGGCATGTATACAATGGGTGTGTGTGCAATAGATGCATGTGCAATGGGTGTGTGTACAATGGATGCATGTGCAATGCATATGTGTGCAATGGATGCATATGCAATGGGTGTGTGTACAATAGATGCATGTGCAACGGGTGTGTGTGCAATGGATGCATGTACAATGGTGGCCACAGACAATCATTATCAAACTGGAAATTTGCATTGCCTAGTGATATCAGAGCTGCCAAAACTTTGTGGTCCAGTTTGTTATGCTTCTGTGTGGTTACACAGATGTGAGCACTCTGCAATCAGCACCACAAAGGTACAGTAATAGAACTGCTTGGTGTGATACGTGATAACAATGATGAAAATACACTGTCAGTTTACAAGATCACTACACTGTACTTTACACATTGTTTTAGAATGTGCTCCTTCTGCTTAGAAAGATGGATGGCTGTAAGGCCATTTGTGAGGAACAAGCAGTTGCCTTGGCCATCTCTTGTTTCCTGTGTCTCTTGGCATTATTTCCTCATGTGCCTCATCTAATTGCATCTGTTTTGTTCATTATACTCCTAAAAGAATAGAATAGACTGCAGGGTGTGTGTGTGTGTGTGTGTGTGTGTGTGTGTGTGTGTGTGTTTCATAGCCTAGGTATGCAGTAGTCTACCATCTAGGTTTGTGTAAGTATGGTTCACACAACAGCAGTTTCCTAGCAACAGGTTTCTTCCATCCCTAAGTGATACATGACTATGTTTATCTTCAATTTAGCCATCCCAGCAATTATACTGGGACTCTAACTCTAGTAATGGAGTGGGCCCAGATCTTAGATTGTTGAATATTAACATAATCATCACCTTAGATTCAAGTGCGGGAAGCTGAATTCAGCACAATGCAGTCATCTGGGCAATGTAGGTCTTTAACACAGTTGCTTGCTTTCCACTGATGTTCGGCATCATTCAGACATGGCTTGTTACCTATATCACCCACAACAACTCTGTTGCTTCGATGCCTATTCTAGTGAGGTATGCATATGTATGCAAAAACAATTTAAATTAGTAAAGCCATAGTAACTGTTCTGGTAGAATGCCTTAAGAGACAAACTGAGTTCTGTTAATTTATCAGTGAAACAAATGATCAACAGTCTCAGGAAAGTTAATCCCCCCAGTTCCCTTCCTTTTAATGTCCCAATCAGAAGTCAACCTCAGTTGTGGGATATTTTCATCGCACCCTGACAGTCTTAAGACTGCCCAATAAAGTTATACCTTGAATCGGGGACAAAGCCAGTGACTAGCTGACAGGAATTGATCACAGAGAAGCCAGCATTTTGGATAGAGAAGACTCACAGGAAGAAAAGAATGGGGACAGGAGTTTGGGCATCCCCTTGGTTTTGGGAAGATGGAAAAGATGAGTCTTTTCCAATGTTTCCAACCAAAAAGCAAGGTCAGTTAGTTGCTACTCAGCCTCTCTGAGCTAGCAGGTTTTCACCCCAACCTTTGATTTCTGAACCTTATTGATAAACACTTAATTTGAAGCAGTGCTAGTGCTGGGGCTGCAGGACCAGAATCCCCACCAGGCCACTGCCTGAGAGGCTGGTAGGGCACTGACTGAGGGGCCATGGGGTGACAGACAATAATTAAAATATCAGTAGATTTATGTGCAGTCACCAAGAAGACAGAAAAACATCAAGTCTCCCTACAGTTTCTCTCCTAGTTCTCTCCAAATTACTCCATGCCAAGGTTAACTGATTAATTGATCCATTCCTCTGGTCCATCTCTCCCTTTCTCTTTTCCTATAGCCCTGTGGAAATCAACCAGCTGCTTCCAGATTTCCCATCACTCTCCATGATTTTATCTCTGTCCAGTAAATACTTACAGGAGGGGTAGTCCCAGACAGAATCCTCTCGGTGAGAGGGAGTTAGAAAGTAAAAATGCATAGTAATGATTTCCCCACCACAATTAAGTTGACAGGGATAAAGACTCAGCTGTGTCACAAAGCAACCAAGTGCCATTGTGATAAACGTACTATTGGGATTATTGCATCATAGGTAAATATCACACAGTGTGCTTACAAGTCTCGATCCTACACACTTGGGTTATGTGATGAGTTGTGTATGTAGACACTCATTGACTAAAGTGACTATATAAATATTCAGAAAGTTTCCTTTGCCGAATTCTAACCTCTTTTCTAGGCTAAGAATAGTATAATATGAATAAACTGGATCCGATTCCTTCCACTAACTTCCTCTCCTGACTTCTTCCCACAGAACTGGCTGCAAGGAGGTAAATGGGAGCTGCTCCTCGCTCTGTCTTTCTAACCCAAAGCTATGAGTAACCAGCCTTAACACCAGGAAAAAGGTGGAACCAAGCACTGAAGCATGGCAGTGATGATCAGGTTTGTGCTTAACGCTGCCCTGTTAAGCTGACCACCTGCTGAATAGAAATGGCTTGCTTCTACCCTCACATATAATCCCCATGTACTGAGCTAAGGGGAGTCTGTTCTACAGAGCTGCCTAAGTCAATGATGTGGAATCATCTGCTTGTTCTCATTCCTCCACCTTCCTTCCTCAGTGTCTGAACAGTGTGGATAAGCAAAGGAGAATATGCTGGAGTTCCACATTTTAATTTTCATCAGATAAATCGCTGCTTTCTGTGCTCAAAATGCCAGCATGAAGCGGTAGGCATTTGATACTGTGGTCCCCTCCTGTTACACATTGGCCAGGGGTCAACTGCCCTGAGTTGACTCACCAGCATTTTGTCTCATTATGTACTGTGGAGCAGCCAACTGATCCACACCCTCCTAATCTTTCTGTCATTAGTGATTGGCCCTCACTCTGGCAGGTTTCTGGCTTGAAACTGAACACTTGTGACAAGTTCTACAAAGATGAGATTTTAGCCAAGGGGCTCTTTCGTCAATTAAGACATTTCATCCCACAATTGCCACCAGGGGCTTTCCAGGGCTCGTGAGGTTCCCACTGCTGTCTGCATTTCAAGAATGAAAAGAAAAACGTGAGCCTTCATTCCATCACAGGGAAGGGGGTACCTCACCCTCTCACTTAGACACTTGCGAGGAAGGAGACATCCACACGAGAAGCACACTTTTCCGAGAGTGACCGTCCTTTGCTGACTGTCAAGTACCTTGATTTACCTAGACAGCCAAAGAAAATAAATCAGATCTGAGATACCACTTTGGGTCTGAATTATCCAAACTGGCTGTCTAAGCAGCCTGCTAATTCAGACAGGTCCTAATTCACAGGAAAATTGCTGACATGTCTGCTCCAGATGGTGGAAGTCAGCCTTGAGCTTCTCCATATTATGTTACACGGTGAATGTACAGACACGCTCTTAAGTACAATATATTTGTTATATGGTGATACAGATGTGACGAAAAGCCAGCGGAAGCCTAGGGTAATCCTCTGGTTTGTTTATTTATTGTTTTTTTATTTGTTTATTTACTATTGCTGTGGCAGCTCAATTCACAGTTGGTTGTTTGGTGTAAAACACCTGGCTTTACTCTGATTGGCATTTTTAAAATGGGCTTGTTCTTCTCGGGTCATATTTCCTTTTGAGATGATTTAGGAATTTTAATAAACTGTAATCCAAAAGCTCTCAAGATGTTCTCCGTGGTCTTCAGGGAAGACGAGTCATGGATGAAGCCAGGGCTGACACTGAGTTATGCTTGAAAATGTAAAGGCCGGGCTGTCAGGTCAGTCCTTGGAGCCAGAGTGGCTGATTTACAGTATCACCAAATTCCCCACAGATATATAATCACTTCTTGTTCCCACTGCATTTGGAAATTTTGTGTAACTTAAGAATTTTAATGCAGACGTAGAGTACAATGCAAACACCAGCAAACACAAATCTAGCTTTGCCCCAAGCTCCATCTCCACTCAGGGAGTGGCTCCAGATAGGGATTACCTTCCATCTCTAGCATACTGGGGAAACCAGACCCTTGATGACAAATTTGGCTTCGTTTACTAAATTTGTTCCTGAAGTTCCAGGTAGGTTATGTGAATGACAGTGGTGGAAAAACAACAGAAATCTTAAAGAGCCCGCCAAGCTGGCTGTGAGGTGAATTATCTTGAATTTCAAGACACTTCGGAACTGGGTTTCGTGCAAAGTTGTCCTTACACTTGGTGTTCTCCAATCTCCTGGGACAGCTTGCTCTCAGCGCATTCTCAGGTAAGGTCCAATTGTACCAAGAAAACCAACCAAAGAGGGAAAGTCAGTTGGAGATTCTCATGCAGAATGTGCCCATGTCAGCCTTTGTCTTATGGTTAAAATAGTGGAAATGGGAGAATTAAAATGTCTGGGTAAATGTTCAAAATCAGTATCTGTGGAATCAAATCTTATCAATGATTTTACAGGCTTACTTGCTAGGGACTTTTTATTATAATTTATTCTTTTGGGTTTGCACTTTCTTAGCATAGCTGTTTACCCTTCTCTCACTCTGTCTCTCTCCCTCCCTCCCTCCCTCCCTCTCTCTCTTTCTCTCTCCTTTTCTTTCTCTTTTTGTTTCTAAATTGAGCAAACCATAAAGGGTAAGTGCAGTCGGAGGCCGAACAGCCAGTCTTTACGTAGGCACAGTGATTGCGAAATGCCATCAACAATTTCCTACTCTTCTAAGCTCTAGCTGGTTATTTACTCTTTCAGTCTGAGAATACAGAGTGCAAAACCAGGAACAGTCTGTGCCTGTGTGGAACTTACAGTGCCAGGGTGGGGACAGTCACTCCATGTGACAGGAATGGAGTTAAATTACAGTTGTGAAAGGGACATCAAAGTAGAAGAGGGAGGGACCAAGGTCTTCCAGCGTGGAATTTGGCCCATTGGCAAAATCAAGAACTGGCTCCCCTGCTAAGCCTGCAGAATGAGCAGGGATGGGCCTCAATTAGGTAAACCTAGGAGGAAATCACTGTCCAGGCACAGATGAATATTTGAGAAGGGCCTTGTCCGAGTGTGAGGCTGGGATGGGCCTGACATTCAGCTAGAAGGGTTGAAA